>NW_028155438.1:0-37819 GCF_963514095.1 Eutrigla gurnardus | reverse complement strand
TCAGCTGAACTCTGTCATTAACATCCATAATGTAATAACTTCAGTGTTTCTTCTCTGATCTGCTCCAAACTTTGCACACTTGATTACAGTTCCTTCCTGAACACATCTGCACTTTGATATTCACTCACAGTCAGAGCGCCACCTACTGGCCACAGGAAATGTCATTGATTTTGTGAATTTTTCCAACTTAAAGCACACCTGATTTTTTTTCTAAGTAATTCCTCTCATTTCAGCCTGGACACAGAGAGGAGGAGAGATGCACACTTTACATGCATCTCATACAGCTATCACTTGAACTCTGTCTTTAACATCCAAACTATTGTAACTTAAGTGTTTGTTCTCTGATCTGCTCCAAACTTTGCACACCCGATAAGAGTTCCTTCCTGAACACATCTGCACGTTGATATTCACTCACAGTCAGAGCGCCACCTACTGGCCACAGGAAATGTCATTGATTTAGTCACTTTTTCCAAGTTAAAGCCACACCTGATTCTTTTTAACTAATTCCTCTCATTTCAGCTTGCAAGGAGGACACAGGGGGAGGAGGAGAGGTCACACTAGGTGGAGGAGGAGAGATGTCAGGAAGGCATGAACATGTGTGTGAGCTCTGTGACTGAAATGTAGTTTCACTTTGGATCACACCAGATCAACAGTCATGGCACTTTTAATTCCTTTTTTCTAATTCCTCTCATTTCAGCCTGGACACAGAGAGGAGGAGAGATGACACACTTTACATGCATCTCATACAGCTGTCAGCTGAACTCTGTCTTTAACATCCAAACTATTATAGCTTCAGTGTTTGTTCTCTGATCTGCTCCAAACTTTGCACACTTGATTAGAGTTCCTTCCTGAACACATCTGCACTTTGACATTCACTCTGTCAGAGCGCCACCTACTGGTGACAGGAAATGTCATTGATTTAGTCACTTTTTCCAAGTTAAAGCCACACCTGATTTTTTTTATAACTAATTCCTCTCATCTCACCTTGCAAGGAGGACACAGGGAGAGGAGGAGAGGTCACACTAGGGGGAGGAGGAGAGATGTCAGGAAGGCATGAACATGTGTGTATGTGACAGACAGATGGCTTTGAATGTCAATCGCTTGTGTCTAAACTCACGCCACGAGGAGGTGGCTGCTGCACAGGTAGGCGGCTGCCACGCGTGTGAATGCAGGCACTCCACGACCGCACGTGACAGACGGATGCCTTTCAGTGTCAAATCGCTTGTGTCTCGACTTGCGCCAGGAGAGGCGGCCGCGCCAAGGGCAGCGTCCACGACACTGCCCTGTGACCGCAGGCACTCCACGACCGCATAAGAGCTCGGGCCCGTCACGATACTGCTCGCAGTTTTAATTAGGGCCCGAGCGCCGACAACGTCGGGCTGCGAAGCCCTATTGTTATTCGAATGTTTATTATTATTAGGGCCCGAGCGCCGACAACGTCGGGCTGCGAAGCCCTATTGTTATTCGAATGTTTTTTTCTTCTTCTTCTTATTATTCTTTCACGCCTTCGCCCTACATTTTGGGGGCCTGAGCATGAAAAAAAACTAACGAAAATTGGAGTGTCTATAGGGTCTGGCGTAAATTAGAGAATTTGGCGTTTTCGCATTCAACCACGAAAGAGTTGCTCGCTAGCGCCACCTAGAGTGGAGAATCGCCAGCCCCGCCACACCGTAACTCCAATTGACATGAAACTTTGCACACATGTGCAAACAAGTGTCCCCTACAAAAAATCCTCTTGGAGTACCAAAGTCCGCCTACCGAAATTTTCCGCCATCTTGGATTTTATGAAAAAAAGGAAGTTGCGCAGTTCTCGGAAACCGTTGGTCCGATTTGGACGAAATTCGGTACGCATACTCTTTAGACCTAGCTGGGGGGATGGTCCCAAAAGGTTTCGAAAATATGCATTTTATCAGAAGATATCGGCCAATGAACATTAGAGGGTGGGGCTACCAAAATGCAATTAGCATAACTCTATAACCTTTGCCCCCAAAATTACGAAACTCGAAACCTATGTTGCCATCGCTTGAAAGAACATGCATGTCAAGTTTCATCTAAATCGAGTCATATTTGCCACTTCCAGAAAATCCCAAATATTGCAGTTTTTGGGTGATTTTGGCTGTTTTTGCCCATTCACAGGGGTCACGCTAAATCAAAAACTGATTATACCGTTGATCCGATCGATACCAAAATTGGATATGTTGTTGGAAAGGCCTTACGGACAAAAAGTATGCCAAAGATGTCCAGAATATTTAGGGGCGTGGCCACGGCGACGCCTTGACTGCGCTACTATTTTTAACTTTCGCCATAGGCATTAAAGCTGTTATAACTTCACCGTTTCTTCTCCGATCTGCTCCAAAATATTCATGCTTCTTAACAATCACGTCCTGAACACAACTGCACTGCAATTTTAACTGACAGGTAGAGCGCCACCTAATGGCAAAATGAAATGTCACCGATTTTATGCCCATCATCTCAGCAACAGCCCCCCCTCTAGGTAGGGCGTACACGCATGAAACATTTTTTCCTAGATAGCCCAAGTGGAGCTGTACAAAAAAGCCTCTTGGACCCACCGCCTCAAGTCATGATAAAGTAGGTAAAAAAAAATGTTTTTAGCCAAGTGTGTAAATCAGCCAGGTTTTCACTCAATCTTCACTCGGGGAGCATAGAGGGGAGAGACACAGGCGCACAGCGACCACCAGATGGAGTCAGAGATCTATCAGTGACACATGGGGAACTGTGAATCTCACATGCAGCTCAATCTGCCTCACACCAGATCAACAGCCATGCCACTTTTAATTCCTTTTTTTAAATTCCTCTCATTTCAGCCTGGACACAGAGAGGAGGAGAGATGACACATTTTACATGCATCTCATACAGCTGTCAGCTGAACTCTGTCTTTAACATCCAAACTATTATAACTTCAATGTTTGTTCTCTGATGTGCTCCAAACTTTGCACACCTGATAAGAGTTCCTTCCTGAACACATCTGCACTTTGATATTCACTCACAGTCAGAGCGCCACCTACTGGCCACAGGAAATGTCATTGATTTTGTGAATTTTTCCAAGTTAAAGCCACACCTGATTTTTTTTATAACTAATTCCTCTCATTTCAGCCTGCAAGGAGGACACAGGGAGAGGAGGAGAGGTCACACTAGGGGGAGGAGGAGAGATGTCAGGAAGGCATGAACATGTGTGTGAGCTCTGTGACTGAAATGTAGTTTCACTTTGGATCACAGCAGATCAACAGTCATGAAACTTTTAATTCCTTTTTTTAAATTCCTCTCATTTCAGCCTGGACACAGAGAGGAGGAGAGATGACACATTTTACATGCATCTCATACAGCTGTCAGCTGAACTCTGTCTTTAACATCCAAACTATTATAACTTCAATGTTTGTTCTCTGATGTGCTCCAAACTTTGCACACCTGATAAGAGTTCCTTCCTGAACACATCTGCACTTTGATATACACTCACAGTCAGAGCGCCACCTACTGGCCACAGGAAATGTCATTGATTTTGTGAATTTTTCCAAGTTAAAGCCACACCTGATTTTTTTTATAACTAATTCCTCTCATTTCAGCCTGCAAGGAGGACACAGGGGGAGGAGGAGAGGTCACACTAGGTGGAGGAGGAGAGATGTCAGGAAGGCATGAACATGTGTGTATGTGACAGACAGATGGCTTTGAATGTCAATCGCTTGTGTCTAAACTCGCGCCACGAGGAGGTGGCTGCTGCACAGGTAGGCGGCTGCCACGCGTGTGAATGCAGGCACTCCACGACCGCACGTGACAGACGGATGCCTTTCGGTGTCAAATCGCTTGTGTCTCGACTTGCGCCAGGAGAGGCGGCCGCGCCAAGGGCAGCGTCCACGACACTGCCCTGTGACCGCAGGCACTCCACGACCGCATATGAGCTCGGGCCCGTCACGATACTGCTCGCAGTTTTAATTATTATTATTATTTTTTCACGAGTTCGACCTGCGTTTTGGGGGACTTCGCCTGAAAAATAAATAACGCAAATTGGAGTGTCTATAGGGCCTGGCGAAAAATTTGAGAATTTGGCGTCTTCGCATTCACCCACGAAAAAGTTGCTCGCTAGCGCCACCTAGAGTTGAGAATCGCCAGCCCCGCCGCACCGTAACTCCGATTGACATGAAACTTTGCACACATGTGCAAACATGTCTCCTCTACAAAAAATCCTCTTGGAGTACCAAAGTCCGCCTACCGAATTTTTCCGCCATCTTGGATTTTATGAAAAACAGGACGTTGCGCAGTTCTCGGACACCGTTGGTCCGATTTGGACGAAATTCGGTACGCATACTCTTTAGACCTAGCTATGGATATGGTCCGAAAAGGTTTTGAAAATATGCATTTAATCAGGAGATATCGGCCAATGAACATTAGAGGGTGTGGCTACCAAAATGCAATTAGCATAACTCTATAACCTTTGCCCCTAAAATTACGAAACTCAAAACCTATGTTGACATCGCTTGAAAGAACATGTATGTCAAGTTTCATCTAAATGGAGTCATATTTGCCACTTCCAGAAAATCCCAATTATTGCAGTGTTTGGTGTATTTTGGCTGTTTTTGGCCATTCACAGGGGTCACGCTAAATCAAAAACTGATTATACCGTTGATCCGATCGATACCAAAATTGGATATGTTGTTGGAAAGGCCTTACGGACAAAAAGTATGCCAAAGATGTCCACAATATTTAGGGGCGTGGCCACGGCGACGCCTTGACTGCGCTACTATTTTTAACTTTCGCCATAGGCATTAAAGCTGTTATAACTTCACCGTTTCTTCTCCGATCTGCTCCAAAATATTCATGCTTGTTAACAATCACGTCCTGAACACAACTGCACTGCAATTTTAACTGACAGGTAGAGCGCCACCTAATGGCAAAATGAAATTTGACCGATTTTATGCCCATCTTCTGAGCAACAGCCCCCCCTCTAGGTAGGGCATACACGCATGAAACATTTTTTCCTAGATAGCCCAAGTGGAGCTGTACAAAAAAGCCTCTTGGACCCACCGCCTCAAGTTATCATAAAGTAGGTAAAAAAAATGTTTTTAGCCAAGTGTGTAAATCAGCCCAGTTTCTCACTCAATCCTCACTCGGGGAGCATAGGGTGGAGAGACACAGGCGCACAGCGACCACCAGATGGAGCCAGAGATCTATCAGTGACACATGGAGAACTGTGAATCTCACATGCAGCTTACAATCTGCCTCACACCAGATGAACAGTCATGCCACTTTTAATTCCTTTTTTTAAATTCCTGTACTTTCAGCCTGGACACAAAGGGAGGAGGAGAGATGGCACACATCTCCACATGCATCTCACACAGCTGTCACTTGAACTCTGCCATAAACATAATAACTTCAGTGTTTCTTCTCTCATCTGCTCCAAACTTTGCACACTTGATTAGAGTTCCTTCCTGAACACATCTGCACTTTGATATTCACTCACAGTCAGAGCGCCACCTACTGGCCACAGGAAATGTCATTGATTTTGTGAATTTTTCCAAGTTAAAGCCACACCTGATTTTTTTTATAACTAATTCCTCTCATTTCAGCTTGCAAGGATGACACAGGGGGAGGAGGAGAGGTCACACTTCACATGCACCACACACAGCTGTCAGTTGAACTCTGCCATGAACATTATCACTTCAGTGTTTCTTCTCTGATCTGCTCCAAACTTTGCACACCTGATAAGAGTTCCTTCCTGAACACATCTGCACTGTGATATTCACTCACAGTCAGAGCGCCACCTACTGGTGACAGGAAATGTCATTGATTTAGTCATTTTTTCCAAGTTAAAGCCACACCTGATTTTTTTTTATAGCTAATTCCTCTCATTTCAGCTTGCAGGGAGGAGGAGAGGTCACACTAGGTGGAGGAGGAGAGATGTCAGGAAGGCATGAACATGTGTGTGAGCTCTGTGACTGAAATGTAGTTTCACTTTGGATCACACCAGATCAACAGTCATGCCACTTTTGATTCCTTTTTTTAAATTCCTCTCATTTCAGCCTGGACACAGACAGGAGGAGAAATGCACACTTTACATGCATCTCACACGGCTGTCAGCTGAACTCTGTCATTAACATCCATAATATTATAACTTCAGTGTTTGTTCTCTGATCTGCTCCAAACTTTGCACACTTGATTACAGTTCCTTCCTGAACACATCTGCACTTTCACATTCACTCTGTCAGAGCGCCACCTACTGGTGACAGGAAATGTCATTGATTTAGTCACTTTTTCCAAGTTAAAGCCACACCTGATTTTTTTTATAACTAATTCCTCTCATTTCAGCCTGGACACAGAGAGGAGGAGAGATGACACACTTTACATGCATCTCATACTGCTGTCAGCTGAACTCTGTCATTAACATCCAAACTATTATAGCTTCAGTGTTTGTTCTCTTATCTGCTCCAAACTTTGCACACTTGATTAGAGTTCCTTCCTGAACACATCTGCACTTTGACATTCACTCTGTCAGAGCGCCACCTACTGGTGACAGGAAATGTCATTGATTTAGTCACTTTTTCCAAGTTAAAGCCACACCTGATTTTTTTTATAACTAATTCCTCTCATCTCACCTTGCAAGGAGGACACAGGGAGAGGAGGAGGAGAGGTCACACTAGGGGGAGGAGGAGAGATGTCAGGAAGGCATGAACATGTGTGTATGTGACAGACAGATGGCTTTAAATGTCAATCACTTGTGTCTAAACTCACGCCACGAGGAGGTGGCTGCTGCACAGGTAGGAGGCTGCCACGCGTGTGAATGCAGGCACTCCACGACCGCACGTGACAGACGGATGCCTTTCGGTGTCCATCGCTTGTGTCTCGACTTGCGCCAGGAGAGGCGGCCGCGCCAAGGGCAGCGTCCACGACACTGCCCTGTGACCGCAGGCACTCCACGACCGCATATAAGCTCGGGCCCGTCACGATACTGCTCGCAGTTTTAATTATTATTATTATTCTTACACATGTTCGAGCTGCGTTTTGGGGGTGTTCGCCTGAAAGGAAACGAACGCAAATTGGAGTGTCTATAGGGTCTGGCGAAAAATTTGAGAATTTGGCGTCTTCGCATTCACCCACGAAAAAGTTGCTCGCTAGCGCCACCTAGACTGGAGAATCGGCAGCCCCGCCGCACCGTAACTCCGATTGACATGAAACTTTGCACACATGTGCAAACATGTCTCCTCTACAAAAAATCCTCTTGGAGTACCAAAGTCCGCCTAGAAAAATTTTCCGCCATCTTGGATTTTATGAAAAACAGGACGTTGCGCATTTCTCGGACACCGCAGGTCCGATTTGGACGAAATTCGGTAAGCATACTCTTTAGACCTAGCTATGGATATGTTCCGAAAAGGTTTTGAAAATATGCATTTAATCAGGAGATATCGGCCAATGAACATTAGAGGGTGTGGCTACCAAAATGCAATTAGCATAACTCTATAACCTTTGCCCCTAAAATTACCAAACTCGAAACCTATGTTGACATCGCTTGAAAGAACATGTATGTGAAGTTTCATCTAAATGGAGTCATATTTGCCACTTCCAAAAAATCCCAAATATTGCCAGTTATGCCTGTTTTTGGCTGTTTTTGCCCTTTCACAGGGGTCACGCTAAATCAAAAACTGATTATACCGTTGATCCGATCGATACCAAAATTGGATATGTTGTTGGAAAGGCCTTACGGACAAAAAGAATGCCAAAGATATCCATAATATTTAGGGGCGTGGCCACGGCGACGCCTTGACTGCGCTACTATTTTCATCCTTCGCCATTGGCATCAAAGCTGTTATAACTTCACCGTTTCTTCTCCGATCTGCTCCAAAATATTCATGCTTGTTAACAATCACGTCCTGAACACAACTGCACTGCAATTTTAACTGACAGGTAGAGCGCCACCTAATGGCAAAATGAAATGTGACCGATTTTATGCCCATCTTCTGAGCAACAGCCCCCCCTCTAGGTAGGGTGTACACGCATGAATTATTTTTTCCTAGATAGCCCAAGTGGAGCTGTACAAAAAACCCTCTTGGAGCCACCGCCTAACGTCATGATAAAGTAGGTCAAAAAAATGTTTTTCGCCAAGTGTGTAAATCAGCCAGGTTTTCACTCAATCTTCACTCGGGGAGCATAGAGGGGAGAGACACAGGCGCACAGCGACCACCAGATGGAGTCAGAGATCTATCAGTGACACATGGAGATCTGTGAATCTCACATGCAGCTCAATCTGCCTCACACCAGATCAACAGCCATGCCACTTTTAATTCCTTTTTTTAAATTCCTCTCATTTCAGCCTGGACACAGAGAGGAGGAGAGATGGCACACATCTCCACATGCATCTCACACTGCTGTCAGCTGAACTCTGTCATTAACATCCCAACTATTTTAACTTCAGTGTTTGTTCTCTGATCTGCTCCAAACTTTCCACACCTGATAAGAGTTCCTTCCTGAACACATCTGCACTTTGATATTCACTCACAGTCAGAGCGCCACCTACTGGAGACAGGAAATGTCATTGATTTTGTGAATTTTCCCAAGTTAAAGCCACACCTGATTTTTTTTATAACTAATTCCTCTCATTTCAGCCTGAAAGGAGGAGACAGGGGGAGGAGGAGAGGTCACAGTAGGTGGAGGAGGAGAGATGTCAGGAAGGCATGAACATGTGTGTGAGCTCTGTGACTGAAATGTAGTTTCACTTTGGATCACACCAGATCAACATTCATGCCACTTTTAATTCCTTTTTTTAAATTCCTCTCATTTCAGCCTGGACACAGGGAGGAGGAGAGATGCACACTTTACATGCATCTCATACAGCTGTCAGCTGAACTCTGTCATTAACATCCAAAATATTGTAACTTCAGTGTTTGTTCTCTGATCTGCTCCAAACTTTGCACACTTGATTAGAGTTCCTTCCTGAACACATCTGCACTTTCACATTCACTCTGTCAGAGCGCCACCTACTGGTGACAGGAAATGTCATTGATTTAGTCACTTTTTCCAAGTTAAAGCCACACCTGATTTTTTTTATAACTAATTCCTCTCATCTCACCTTGCAAGGAGGACACAGGGGGAGGAGGAGAGGTCACACTAGGGGGAGGAGGAGAGATGTCAGGAAGGCATGAACATGTGTGTATGTGACAGACAGATGGCTTTGAATGTCAATCGCTTGTGTCTAAACTCGCGCCACGAGGAGGTGGCTGCTGCACAGGTAGGCGGCTGCCACGCCTGTGAATGCAGGCACTCCACGACCGCACGTGACAGACGGATGCCTTTCGGTGTCAAATCGCTTGTGTCTCGACTTGCGCCAGGAGAGGCAGCCGCGCCAAGGGCAGCGTCCACGACACTGCCCTGTGACCGCAGGCACTCCACGACCGCATATAAGCTCGGGCCCGTCACGATACTGCTCGCAGTTTTAATTATTATTATTATTTAAAATAATAATAATAAACTAATTGTGTTTTAGTCATTTGTGTTCTCATCTTTTCTTGAATGCTTAAACTCCTCAACCCCATTTAGTATGTCAACATTTGTATCAGTACCAGCAGTTTGTAAGAAATTGGTCAGTAATTGATATGTCATATTTTGTTTCTCAGAATTCACCAAATTTATGCATTAAAATGAAATTATTCAAAATGTTCTCCCGGGGGAGCATGCCCCCGGACCCCCCTAGAGGATCGAAAGCCCCCCCACCATAGTCTCCAAAGATCCTGTGGGAAATACAAACCCATAATCAGGACAAAATACTTAAAGTTAGAGGTAATTAAGGACCATGAGTCCTAAAAATAACACTTGCACACGCTTTAATGTGTATTCTGTACAAGTTCAAGAACCATTCTTATGCATTTTCTAAGTCGGTCATCTTTATTTTAGGCACAAACTATATATTTGGGCTGGTAAACCCAACCTGTCACAGTATATCACAGGCGGAAATCTCAACCCCCCCAATGTTCATTACGCCCTTGACTCTACCACTAAGCTATCAGCGAGGTTAAAATGACCATGTAATCAGTCAGATCTAGTAGTGCCCTTATGATGGGGCAGTCGTATTATACTACTACTAATACTATTAATACGACTTCCGCATTCACACAATCGGTGAGTTTTTGCCAGCTGTCATTCCTGCATTTGGCAGATGAAACGGTCGGTTTTTGACCGTGGTGAAGTTAGTTTGATGTTGGATATTCGGCAGATATTCGGATATTCATTTTGGGTCCATCAGCCGTTCCTATTGTGCTTTCACCGAGTCTTTGTGTAGCCGAGCTAAATTTAATTTAATTTAATTTTTGGTCATTTATTCACATCATTTTCTGTTGTGAACTTCCCCAAAAGTGTCTCTTATTGTAAATAGGTTCCACTCTATTATTTTCCGTTCCATACCTTTTTGTTTCCCTGGGGGGTGATTTGGCGTCGCACCTGTGTGACCAGCTTCAGTGAGCACTGACGCTCGGAGCTGGTAAGTCATGTTTATGTCTCTCTCCCTTTATTCTTTTATAAACGTTTTGGTTGTCGCTCTTAAAGTATTTTATAAGAATGCACACTGCCTTGTGACGTGCTGTGAAGCATGCGGGTTAAATTCCCGAACTTTCTGTTAAATTGGTAAATTGTTGTAAAAACCGGACTTTTATATGTTAAATAGTGTGTGAATTAGCTTAATGCTAGCGGCAGTTATTACGGGGTTTCCTGGTCTCGTGAGTTTGCGCACGGGGCAAAAACTCTGCTGCGTGTCTGTGTGGACATCTTGTGTGCCGCTGTGTCATTAATATGAGTGTGCATTATTTCTTTCTTTATTCTGTAGTGGAGAGAAATACTGTGGACTGTGTGTGACGCCCTTTTCTTTTTGTTTTCATCAAAAAAAGGTATGTCTGTTATGAGTTTTTTTGGCATAGTTTATTGTAGGAAAAATATAAAATGAGTTGATGTGAGTGGGAAAAACGAGGTAAATTGCTGCACATATTAAAGACCCTTTTTCTTAATATATATTTTTGTTATTTGCTGATGTATATATTTTATATACTGTTTTTTATTTAATTAAGTTCTTTTACACTATTTTATGCTTTATTTACCATTATTATTATTATTTTATTTGTTATTATTATTTCCACATGTAAGCATAAATAATTGAATTCATGAGCTACAGTGAGCACTGACGCTCGGAGCTGTGGAGAGAAATACTGTGGACTGTGTGTGACGCCCTTTTCTTTTTGTCTCCATCAAAAAAAGGCAAATAAATCCTCCACGACTCAACTCCTGTGTGTGCCTCACTGCAAAGACACAACGCAGAACAGCTACGGTTACAAATGGTGCCGTGACCCGGATTCTGCAGATCAGCTGCTGCAGATCGCCGAGGTTATGCTGTGAGCAAGTAGTGAGCAAGTAAGCGTATCGTACAGCAAGCAGAAAGGATCCGTTGATCGTTGAGACCTTTGATTAAAAAAAGTGATTTTGTTTTATTGTGGCTGTGTTTTTCCACAATTTATCATTACGTTTCCTCACGTACAGTGTCTCTATACCACGTGTCTCTGTATAGTTACATTTTATTTTAACGTCATATTTCCACTGTTATATTCATTGTGTTTGAGATATAATGGATTTTACACCATTTGGGAGGGGTAGAGGGTGGATGCAAGCAGGGAATGCAGAGCAAGCTAGGCAGCCAGGCTTTAGCAGCCCTGATGGTACCCCTGTAGCAAGGCAAATGTTTTCCACTCCCACCGCTGCTAATAATGACACCCTGGCACAATTGCGTGACCTTTTAGGGGAGCTGGGAACCCACATTGGTGACACCGTTGTTAGCCGTATATTAGTCAACCAAACACCTTCCCCCACACTGAGTTGCCCACACCCTATGACTCCACCCCCGCTCGAGCCCATGCCCTCCCCAGTTGATTTGTCTCGACTGAACATCATGGTAAAGGCAGCTGTCAAGGAACCAGTGATGTATAGGGGAGATGGCTCAGACAAATACACCGTACAAGAGTGGATAGATATGATGGACACTTACCTGCACAAAAATAATTGTCCGACTACAGAGCAGGCGGATGAAATCTTCAGTCATCTTTTGGGACGAGCTAAGAGCATCGTTAAAGTGGGGCTGAAGAGTAGTGCTGATATCAACACACACCCTGAAGTGGTATACGACATACTCAGACGATACTTCAGTGACTCTCCCATGTCCGGCTTACCGATGGCTGATTTCTATTCTACACAGCCTGACGCAAATGAGAACCCAGTGGATTACTGGGTTCGGCTCAATACAGCAGCCGAGCACGCTGACCAGCATCTGTGGAAAAGTGGAGAGAAGATGGAGAACATGTCAGCGCAAATTGCGATGATGTTCATCAGGAACTGCCCCAACCCCGAATTCTCCAGTGTCTTCCGGTGTAAGCCTATCAGCAAATGGTCAGCCGTGGAGGTGCAAGAAGCTATCGATGAGCACCAGAGGGAGCATCAGGCAAGGAAGAGGGCCATTAGAGCAGAGAAGTTCAAGATGGTGACAGCAGCTGCCACTACCAGTCAACCTGTAGTTGAGGAGCTGACTGCAATGAGAGCGGGTGTTCAAGAACCTCCTACACAGACAAAGGTGAGTGCAGTCACCACTTCAGAAACAGGGGCTTTAGAACGAGTACTAAGCATGCTAGAAGGCGTTCTGGCCAGAGCAGCCTCCCCGGTCCCCCAGTGGACACGCCCCACTTCTTGCTGCGTATGTGGTGACAAAACTCACATCACATGTGAACACTGCATGAAAGAGAAGAGGTGCTTTGGGTGCCTGGAACCTGGCCACACAAGGAGAGATTGCCCACGGGCCGCTCCACACCAAACCCAAGCAGAGAACCACACACCCAACCAGGGAAACTGAGTCGCTCACACTGTGGAGGGCAAAGTGTGAGTGCGTCATGTCAGACCCTCAAAACTGAAGAAGACCTACATGCAATATATGAGGAGAGCTGCAAGACTGCACCAAATGGTAGTGTCATGATTTTCCAGAATATACACAAGCTTGAGAAGGCAGATGATCTATTCTACACTGATGTGCTGGTGAATGACCAAGTTGCACTGCATGCCATGCTAGACACTGGTTCAATGGCTTGTACGATGAGTGAAGAAGCAGAAGAGGAGCTCTACAAGGCAGGGTTGCTGTCAGAGGGTGCCCAGTCCACCAAAGACATTTTTCTGGTGGGTTGTGGTGGTGTGCATGTGCGGCCCAAGTGCATTCACCAGTTAAAGTTGAAAATCTACGGACAAGAAGCAATCGTGCCCACATTAGTCGTGCCAGGCCAGCGTGACCAAATGATAGTAGACACCAATTTGCTGAAACACTTGCTACGCCAATTCAAGCAAGAACCCAGCTATTGGCGCGTGATGAGTAAAGCTGACTCTACTGGTGAACCAGGCATCGAACAGTTGTGAGCATGCTGTCGGGCATAACAAGATGGAAAGGTGGCATTATCCCAGACGTCATTGGAACTGTGAAGCTTACTAATGCTGTGTTATGCCCCAGCTAGGGGAACCTAGAGCACAACATGAGTAAACGGACACCTTCCCTCACTCCCAAGCCACAGATAACCCAAAGACACGGATTTAGTGCGTATCTCAAACAATAATTTATTGATACAATAATAAGGGTAATAAGAGACACAACTTAACATAAAGCAGCATTTGCGTCAGGGTGAGCCAAGGCCAAAAATAACAAACACAACCCAACTAACTAAAGAACCGAGGCTGACCTGCAAAAGAAGAGGGAACCAAAATACAAAGTCTAACCTCCCTACTCACTGAACACAGGAAAAACGAAGAACAAAGCAAATGGCAGCCCACCCCTACTCCTGCGTACGTAAACTAAACAAACACCGACAGGGTTGGGAGTGGAGGAGGGATGACGAGCGAGCGGCCCAGATATCCCTCCATATATGGTCCCCCTCACGCTGGCTGGACCAATCAGGGCTGGATCCTGGCACGACTGCAACACATCATTCACTCACACATTCATTCAGACACAGAGGCCTAGACCCACCCCTGGGTCGTAACACCCCCTCCCTTAAGAACCGAACACTACTCCTAAAAAAAACTCAATTCCCCCTCCAAAAAACAAACAAACAAACAAACCAATCAATACCACTAGTCTGCGTCCACACGCGACAGTGCATCTGCCAACACGTTCTCCATCCCCTTCTTGTGGCAGATCTGCAAGTTAAAATCCTGCAGGAGTAAAGACCACCGCATCAGACGCTGGTTGGAGTTACGCATCCTCGCCAGGAACACCAGGGGATTATGATCTGTAAAAACCTGAATTGGCTCCACACTCGACCCCAAATATACTTCAAAATGATTCACTGCAAGCATGAGAGCAAGTGCTTCTTTTTCAATGGTGCTGTAATTAACTTGGTGTTTATCAAATTTCTTTGAGAAATAACAAATAGGATGATCTACTCCCTGCGCATCCTCCTGAAGTAGAACAGCACCAGCACCACATCCACTTGCATCAACCTCCAGCTTGAAGAACCGCTGGAAGTTCGGGGCTGACAACACTGGAGCACTGCATAGCAATGCTTTTGCAGCCTCAAACGCATGCTGGCAGGCTGGAGACCACACAAACTCTGTCTTGGGGCTGGAGAGACTTGTAAGAGGAGCCACAACATCTGCAAAGTTATGACAAAAACCCCAGTAGTAACCACACATGCCCAGGAAGCGGCGCAATGCCCTCCTGGTGCGAGGGACAGGGAAATTTATTTATTTATTTATTTTTATTTATTTGTTTATTTCGGGCATGTCAGTTAAATCATCATCACACATCATTGTTCACATAGTAAAATACACATGGCCGAAAGGGAAAGCGGGAGAAGCCAAGGCTTATCTGGTCCCGCCCCCATTACACACAGGATAAAATCATCATCATAATCTTTTCTTTTCATTGCATTTTTCACTTGACATAACTTTTCCTAGTGACATTTGACATAACATGTTACAGCAGTAGGTGGTACAGAGAGCTGAAGTCCAGTGCATACAGATTACGTGTGTGTCTGCACACGTGTCCATATTTATTCATCACGATAGAGCAACAGTCTCAACATGTAGACAAGGTCCGAGGGAAAAGAGAAGTAAAAAAAAAAAAAAAAAAGCTAGCCTTGACCTTCCACATCTGTTCCAGCTGCTCTTTCCACCCTTGGTACTTGGTACAATTTTTTCATGTTCCTTCTTCCTGATGTTGGCGTCAGCTGGGATCGCCACATCTATCACCACCACTGTCTTCTGCTCTTTGTCCACCACCACTATGTCCGGTTTGTTAGCCAGGAACTGTTTGTCAGTCTGGAAGCTGAAGTCCCACAGTACCTTGGCCCTGTTGTTCTCAGTCACCTTCTGTGGTATGGCCCATTGGGATTTGGGTACTTCTATTCCATACTGGTTGCAGATGTTCCTGTGTACTATCCCAGCCACTTGGTTGTGCCTCTCCATGTACGCTGATCCAGCTAGCATCTTACACCCTGCTACTATGTGCTGGACTGTCTCAGGGGCTTCTTTGCACAGTCTGCATCTTGGGTCTGATCTGCTCTGGTAGATCCTGGCCTCTTTGGCTCTTGTGCTTATGGCCTGTTCTTGTGCTGCCATGATTAGTGCCTCTGTGCTGTCTGTCAGTCCTGCATTTTCCAGCCACTGGTAGGATTTCTTGATACCAGCCACTTCCTCTATCTGACGGTGGTACATGCCATGTAGGGGCTTGTCCCTCCAGGTGGTCTGCTCCTCCTCTGCACTCTCATCAGGGTTCTGCTGCCTGAGACATTCACTTAGCACTTCATCCTTCTGGGCCATTATTTCGATGTAATCTCGAATTTTCGATTTTCATCCTACACTGTGGCCTTGACGCTCACTAGCCCTCGGCCTCCCTCTTTCCGCTTAGTGTATAGCCTCAGGGTGCTGGACTTGGGGTGGAACCCTCCGTGCATGGTGAGGAGCTTTCTAGTCCTGATATCTGTGGCTTCTAGCTCTTCCTTTGGCCAGCTTATCATACTAGCGGGGTATCTGATGACTGGTAGTGCGTACATGTTGATGGCTCGGACCTTGTTCTTATCATTCAGCTGACTTTTCAGGACCTGCCTTACCCTCTGGAGGTATTTGGCTGTGGTTGATTTCCTTGTGGCCTCTTCATGATTTCTATTAGCCTGTGGGATGCCAAGGTACTTGTAGCTGTCTTGGATATCACCTATGTTGCCCCTCTGGTAGGTTGATTCCCTCAGTCCTGATCATCTTGCCTCTCTTTGAGACCATCCGGCCACACTTGTCCAGTCCGAATGACATCCCTATATCATCACTGTAGATCCTGGTGGTGTGGATCAGTGAGTCTATTTCTCGCTCGCTCCTGGCATACAGCTTGATGTCATCCATATAGAGCAGGTGGCTGATTGTTGCCCCACTACGGAATCGGTACCCGTAGCCACTCTTCGTGATGATCTGACTGAGGGGGTTCAGGCCTATGCAGAACAGCAGTGGTGATAGTGCATCTCCCTGGTATATGCCGCACTTGATGTTGACTAGGGCAATCGGCTTTGAATTGGCCTCTAGGGTTGTCTTCCACATTTCCATCGAGTTCTGGATGAAGGCCCTTAGGTTCCTGTTGATCTTATACAGTTCCAGGCATTCCAGTATCCATGTGTGCAGCCTTGAGTCGTAGGCTTTCTTGTAGTCAATCCAGGCAGTGCACAGGTTGGTTTGTCTCTTCTTACAGTCTCAGGCAACTGTTCTATCAACCAGTAGCTGATGCTTGGCTCCTCTGGTGTTACTGCCAATTCCTTTCTGTGCCTTGCTCATGTATTGAGCCATATGCTTACTCATCTTTGCTGCAATGATGCCTGAGAGGGCCTTCCATGTTGTGCAAAGACAGGTAATTGGCCGGTAGTTGGATGGGACAGCACCCTTCTGGGGGTCTTTCAGGATTAGGACTGTCCTGCCCTAGGTTAGCCACTCTGGGTGGGTCCCATCCCTCAGCAGCTGGTTCATCTGTGCTGCTAGGCGTTCATGGAGTGCAGTTAGCTTCTTCAGCCAGTACGTATGGATCGGGGCCTGGTGCTGTCCAGCTCTTCATCTTTGACACTCTTTCTTGGATGTTCGCCATTGAGATGGTAACTGGTTCTTGTTCTGGGAGGTTGCTGTGGTCAGCTCTTAGGTCCACTAACCATTGGGCATTGGTGTTGTGTGATGCCTCTTTTTCCCATATGTCTTTCCAGTATTTTTCCACCTCAGCTCTTGGCGGGTCTGACTGGTTGTTGTTTCCCTGCCACTGAGAGTACACCTTGGCTGGTTCAGTGGAGAACAGCTTGTTTATTCTCCTGGCCTCTCCCTCCTTGGTGTATCTCTTCAACCGGGTGGCCAGAGCTGCTAGTCGTTGTTTGGCAGTTTCGAGTGCCTCTGGTATGGAGACTGAGTTGTACTTCCTAGGTGCCCCTTTATTCACCATGTTCCCTTTCTGCAGTTCAGCCAGCTGGCTAACTTCTCTCCGTGTTGCCTTTATCATGGCCTCTAACCGTCTCTTCCATGGTGGGCACTGTTTGTTATGTCCCGAGCCCACCTTGTGATATATATATATATATATATATATATATACCTGATTTAGCCAGGTTGATCTTATAACCAGGGAAACAACTGAATCTGTCAATCACATCAATAAGACCTGGTCAGGGGCGGATCTACCGGGGTGGCATAAGGTGGAAAATGCCACCCTAAAAGAAAGCCTTGCCACCCCTGCTGTCACCCCAGTTGGCAGCAACGAATTCAAAGAAAAGTTATGTCCAATTTGACATTTACGAGCGCAAATTTCCAATGTCCGACTGCAGTGAATGCAGCACGAGATTATGTCAGAGCAGCAAGACGCTGCTTTGTTTGAAAAATTGAGTGCAGCAATTCGCGAAGCGAGGGAAGGTACGTGTCCACAGGCAGCGGTGTTTCCCCGCGTCCCATTCATTGTCTATGTGAAAAGCCGTGCAATGCATTCTGGTAGCGTCGCGGCGAATGTCGAGAGACGGTGAGCGAGTGGCCGCTCCTCATTTGCATAAAGTTGAAGTCGAATCTACTTTATGCTAATCAGAGGCGCCGGGCTCGACTCGCCACCTCGGGACCGCTCGCGAAAATCTTCTAAACTGAATGTTGTCGATCTAAAATAAAGACAGATTCAGCCACTGCATAGCTTATTAATCGCTTAAAATGTTTTCAGAAACACCTTTCGGAGAATTATTTTTGTAAAATAAGAGATAGTTTCCAAACGAGCCAGCATGTTGGTCTGCGTGAACTCCGGAGCAGACAGGACAGCAGTGAAAGCGATCGTCCAATCAGGTGCAGCCATGAAGTGTACGCGTGATTGTATGAAAGAGAGCGCCTGTCAATCATCCTCTAGTGGCAGCCCACCAAGCGTGCAATACTGGGAAGCGGCGCGTCCACTCACGTTTAAAATCGCCCCTGTGGACACGTGTCCTAGAGTCCCTCTTCCCTTGGGTCGTTCCACTATCACGGAGGAGACGGAGGAAGTAGCAACAAGCTTCCAATTCCTCGTTAAAAACCCAAACGAGGAGGTCCAAAACAACCAAGGAAAAGAAAACACCGGTGGAAAAGAAGGAAAAAAAGAAAGATGGCGACGGTGCCCGTGATAAAACCAGAGTCAACATCGGACCCGCGTTTCAAAGGTGGCGTGGTCTAAGGGATTTCAAAGGGCACGGAGTCCAGGGGGAGGAGCTCGGTGATCGTAGTTGAGGGGGAGGAGCTCGGTGGTCGTGGGGGAGGAGCTCGGTGGTCGTGGGGGAGGAGCATGAGAGTTGTAAACATCAAAAAATCTGACAGAGTGCCCTCGATCCGCCGGACTTGCCGACTGGGACTTAAAGTGAGAGCGCCAGCTTGTTGATGTCAGCCTGGTTTCAGTATTTAATATTTAGAATTATATTCAGAATGGACTGGAGTGAGACTCGATGTGGCCCGGGTTTACAGCTAGTGGGCAAAATTTTTTTTACGAGCTAACTTACTAGCCACTAAAAGAGTAACATTTCACAACTTAATGCTTCATTGGCTAACAGCCTGCTGTTGGGCTCATCGGCTGTAACCAGTATGCATAAAAGCATGGTGGAATTGGCTAGCTAGTTAGCTTGTTAGCAGACTAGATACCATAATGGGGGTTCACCGGGGCGAGGCTCAGGCATTGCACTCCGGTTGTGCTAAGTCCTCTGAAACCCCCAGATGTGGGAATGTAGACTGCATCATGACTTGCAGCGGTGGGGGGGTTGACCTTTTAACCCTGCTGTTGTTTCTGTCACGACATGTATTTGTATAGACGGTTATGCTGAAGGGGGGAGGTGAGGAATGAATGCTGCTAAATGAAATAAAGATACCTTTATCTTTCCACAAACGTCTGGCGATTATTTATAATATATTTATTGTTATATATATATATATAATATATGTGTTCTTTGTATTTGTGTTTGGCGTGTGTGAAACCTGAAGCCTGCCCATGTGGTTAGCGGCGGAGCACTGTGATTGGCTGAAGCCTCTAAAGCTTCATACGTATTCTATAAAGTGAACACGCGGCAGAAAGAAACGGGTTGATAACGGATCGTAATATTGATTAGAAGTAGAAACGACGTTCAGAAGAATGTGCATATGTTTTTCTGTCTTTATATGATCACGTTGCCGGTTTGTTTGTGGTGATGTATAACTGATGAACTGTATTTTATTATAATACACATTGTATTTTATTTTAAAGCACTTGGAGTTTTCAAAGCACAAAACTAAGGTAGAATTATTCAATTAAATTAGTTAAAATTCCTTTGTAATGTATGAATTATGTTTATTTAATAATTTGATTTTTATATAGAATATTAGATATTACTCCATATAAATATGACAAGGCAATGTTAAGTACCCATCACTTTTCTATTTGTTATGACTGTGATTGTAATCTGAGTTGTAACCATAGCAACCCAAAACAAACAGCCCTGAGCCGAATCACATCTCATCATCATTATGACATGACATCATCATCTGTTTATTGGTGTTGAAGCCAGAAAGGGAGTGGACACCTGCCTTGAACGGGCTCCTCCAACCTGCAGGACGACTTCCTTCCGGAGACGCCCTGACAGGCAGGGGCCTCTCCGTTATATAGCAGGAAAGCATGGTGGCGTTAGAAAGCTGACTACCGGCCTAATATCAGGCATTCCTCCTGCTCCATCATGATGATGCGTTAGAGAATGTAAGACTCATGAGCTCTGAGGTCAGTTATTAACACTGATAACATGATGTAATGCTTATTCCACCAGCTCATGCCTCTGGGATACTGAAGTGACTCTGCAGGGAGAATCCCTATTTACTAGATATGTGAGCGTACAGGACCTGTTGGTTTATCTGGCGGTTCCTTCAGGGACATTTTAGTTCCTCTGCGATGCACGGTTGCAGAAACAGTTGGGGATGACTTACGTTTGTGTTCTTGACGTCACTGAACTGTGTTTTTCCGTTGGTCGGGACCAGGTGTAAAACCCCACCCAAGGCTGGAATTCCAGCCAGATATGGAAATAACCCAAGTATTTTTTGTCTGTTTGCTTTGGGTAGACACGGTTCCTCGATTGTTTCCGATCCTACACGTTTTCACTGGCCGTGGGCCCAGACGATGATCATGTGATCTCTGTCATGCTTGAGCAGGGGAAAGAGGAAGCCACTTGTGTCCATAATCAATTACTCAGCACTTTTTTGCTCCCCTGCATTCTTTGTGGCCACGCCTTTAGCCGGGGGGGGGGTTGCTCTTGTAAATGCAGATACAAATGATAGATACAAATAAAATACAGAATGTGTATTTGAATTAAATAACTTTACGCAAAGTCATCAATCACGTCATCATGAAACTGAAAACCAGTTTGAATCAGTTGTGAGGGCGTCCGTTATGTTGACTTAATGTAGGTGTGTCTGAAGGGCGCTTGGCTCAGGTGCTTTTTTCCGATCCGTCCTTCTGTGGAGATGAAGTCTGACTTCATGGGTGTGTCTTTGCACAGAAACACCTGAATGGGAAGCCACATCTTCTGCTTTCTCAGAAGGTGTGTTTCCACTCCCACCGGCGGGAAACAGATCTACCCTCCGTCAAGTACATAAATGTTCACTTTGTGTGTTGTGTAATCTCAAGATGCTGATGTACGGACGAGGCGGAAACACAAACCTGTGAGTTCAGATGAAGTCTCAGACGGAAAAAGGCGTTCCCTCTTGTTTACTCAGATCGAGCGATGCCCCTCTCAGCTTCAACGAGGCAATTTGTTGGGGCCTTTATTAAGAAAGGACAACGTGAGGGTGAAACCCCACTGCAGTGCGGACTTAGCCCCGGTAACAATCGGTGCCCCGAGTGAGGCTGTTTTTAAGCACACGTTGTCACGGCAATCACCCTTTTTGTGTTTTCTTTTACTTTTGTTTGTTACTAATGTTTCCGTTCAATTATTCACGTCTTTATCTTCTGGTTACAGTGCAGCGGTTCCCCAGGGTTCATTTAGTACGTCCCAGAGACATTCAAAGTACTAGATTATACCCCCTTTGTGGGGTCACGAGACCCCCAAACAACAGGCGATGCATGTGAGGGTGAAAAAAACCCCAGTTCTGCGTATGATGTCAGCACTGGCCTGCAAAATATAGATGAATAGAAATGTTTTTGTCTAATGATCCTCCTCTTCTCCTCTGGAGAGTTAAAGCTAACCACTGCCACCTGCTGGCTGTTTGTTTGACTGCATTAAGGATGCTTTTCCTTTTGGGCATCACATTCACACATACAGGAAAAGACACTGAGGCATTGTTACATGAGTAATCAATTAATTTCAACAAAGCTTAAGTTTTACATGTGTTTTTTTTCTTCTTTTTAAATACAGTATATCTGTATTCATGAGGAATGAGCTCCTGATTCTGGACCATGAAGAAAATCTATACATTGTGTCATAAACTATTTTTAAAAAAGCACCGTGGGAGCTTGATCACTGCATGCTCAGTGTGGTGCTGTGTGTTTGTTTGTGGTGCTGCATTACAACACCACTAGGGGGCAGACTATTTAAAGGAGGGAAGATCTGCAGGCTGCAAAATGACATGTATGTTCACCAGCAGGGCCGTAACTACCATTGAGGACACCGAGGTCATGTCCTCTGTATTTTTTCTGTGAAAAAAAAAAGGCGATAACTGCCTCCAAATAACTTTACTTTGCATGGACAACAACTTGGTCCTCTGTCCGATCATCACCATGGGTTTCCGTTACAGAGTGGGTTATCTTGTCGTAAATATACCATCTTTGGTCATTGCACTGGTTTGTGGGTAGACTACCTCAGCGGGAAGGGGAAACTGCGGCGTTCACACCGAACGCGATAGACGCGAATACAATCGCGTCAGACGCGTGTATCGCGCCGCTTGATCATTTTGGACTTTTTTAGCGTCATTCGCTTCATTCGCTTCATTCGCTTCATTCGAGCATGACGCTCATTTTTGAGGGGAGCCGGCGGGTCACGTCGGCGGACCCTCCTCCTCCGCCTCGGGGTACCCGATGCCAGAGTCCGTGAGCCTCCTCCGGGAGCCACGTCCCTCGCACCTCTCCCCAGAGTCGGGGCCACATTCGACCTCAGATCAGACGAGACAACCCGCTGAATTTAAGCATATTATTAAGCGGAGGAAAATAAACTATCTAGGATTCCCTCAGTAGCGGCGAGCGAAGAGGGAAGAGCCCAGCGCCAAATCCCCGTCCGACGGGCGGGCGGACGTGGGAAATGTGGCGTACGGAAGACCGATTGCCCGGTGTCGCGCGGGGGCCTGAGTCCTTCTGATCGAGGCTCAGCCCTGACGGTGTGAGGCCGGTACGGCCCCCGTCGCGCCGGGGTCCGGTCTTCCCGAGTCGGGTTTGGTAATGCAGCCCGTCCATCTCAGCTCATCTGTCTGTCGGCTTGAACTCGTCGCTGATTGGATGTCGCGGCGCGATGCCGCCTGAAAAGTTCGATATTTTCAACTTTATTCGCGCCGCGTCAGACGCGCCATTCGCGCCGCGTCAGACGCGCCATTCGCTTCATTCGCGTCAGACGCGGCATTCGCGCCATTCGCGCCATTCGCGCCATTCGCGCCGCGTCTCATCGCGCCAGACGCTCCATTCGCGCCGCCTCCGCCTGAATCGCGTGTCATCGCGCCATTTACATTGGTTTTCAATGTAGAGTCGCCGCTCAATTCGCGTCTATCGCGTTCGGTGTGAACGCCCCATATATATCCACTGTCTCTGCTCCAGCCCAGACAGCGGCATTTGGGAACCATCAGCGGTAAGGATTTGTAGTCCGACTCATTCTCTACTTCCTAAAATAGACATCGCAAAATTGGTAACTGGAATATACAGGCCAGGTTGCTTGTATTTTAATAAACCACACGATTAAAAACTTTAAAACGTGGTGTCCGTTGATGTAAATATAAAAGCATGCCAACAAGCTCACGTGAGTGATACGAAGCAACAGTTTTTCACATGTAACGATACTATTAATTTAACTGCGACTTCATGCCTAGTAGTGCCATCCAAGTTAGTGATCAACCATCTCAAGTGATAACAGAGAGCTCAACAGTGGCCGACCACTTTTTTAACGGCTCCGGTTCCGGACGTGAATTAACCATTCATTTACTTCATTGACGTTTCATATAAAGAGGTTTAAGCCTGGAACCACAGTAGGTCAGAAAGTGAAATCATAGCAGCTCTAAACGATTGTAGAGGTCAGTGGTAGCAGTTACTAGCGAACATGAAATGTGCGGGTTTGTTTAACATTTCCATGGTAACAGCGAGCTCCACCAATCACAGACGTCGCTGTTACACTATAGGATTGTGGGTAGTGTAGTACTTCTTCTGGAACTCTAAAACTAGTTTTTATAATGTTAATCCTAACAGAGGCCAGGCCAGTAATACAATGTTACCCAGTGCTGTTAATGTTACTTTATCACCTCAGCTGAGTTGTTGTGTGTTTACTTTCTTCAGACATAATGAAGAGAGCACGTCAAACCCTGCTCTCATTTGGGAAGAAGATAAGGCAAGAAGAGGATGAGAAGGGGAAAAAAGGAAAGACAGGTGAATGAGAAGACCAGGTGTTGCCCCAGGATAGGATTATCAATGTCCCATACACACTGCTGTTAAACAAACCATACTGTCCTCTGATCTAAATTCAATCATAATTATTCAATCTCATTGTAACTTAACTTAACAACATATCTAGTAAGACATATAGTGAAATTGTATGACTTACATTTTGCTTGTCATGTACTGTGTTTGAGTTTGTATTTTTGGTATTTGAGTTATTAAGTGTGTCTTAAAGTTGATATTAAGTAGGTGTATATTATTTTGCTTAATTCCTTCTTAGCAGGAGAGACAAGTGGAGAGGAGTTGAAAAGACAGGGACAGTCAGAGGATGAGAGCGAACAAAGAGACAAGGATGGAGGTAGAAATACTGAAGGCACAGAGACAGGAAACGAAAAAGAGAGAGCAGATCATCAACAGCAGATAGACACAGAAAAGGAGGCTGAGGTAAAGAGCAAAGGAGACAAAGGAGACACACACACACACACACACACACACACACACAGTGTCAGTTACAAATACACATTTCCTTATGGACCCACCCTCTTAAACTTTGCTTACGTTCGGACCTCCGCAATTATGACCTCAGTATTTCTAAAATCCTGGGTACGGCCCTGTTCACCAGCAGCAGACATGTGGTCAAACACAGTAGATCTCCACTGACTCCGGGTCGGGCTCCGTATCAAAGCTGTTTACAAGCAGCAGAGACTTGAATGGCATTTCGGTTAACCACAACAGGAACAAGTCAAATGTCCCATCCAGCAGCTTTGTGAAACCTTCTCAACCACACGAGGAAAACAGTTAGTGGCACCAAAGTTTATTAATAGGAGCGACTTCACAGATAAAATACAAACAACAAAAAGGTTAGTTATTATCTTTAAACCCTGACCACTAGAATACACTTATGGAAGAAAACAATGCTCTAAATCTGAGTAGCTGTGGTTGCATGCGTCCCATTTTAACTTAAACATATACATATTAAAAGAGAAGCCAGACGTGTGAGGCGTTCAGGGACCAGTTCCATGGCAGCTGGACTTCACTGGTTGGACTGGTCTACCTCAGTGACGAGTAGACGACCTCTGGCTCTGGTGGAAACTCTGGACACAAGATGAGAAACAAATCCTCCAAATGTAAAAAGAAGTTCCATTTCTGATGCTATGATCTATATGTTATAACCAAGAAGACACTAGCAAGCTAACAGTCGTATTACCTTTGAAGATCACGTGATAGCAAGGTAGCAAGTTAGCAAGTTAGCATTGCACCGGGAGAGGTTTCTCCTCTTTGAGGACGTTTAACTGCTGATGAACCAAACCTGAGCCTGATTGGGTTCCAGGTAGAACACCATGGCAACAAGGACCGCCTTCTTTCCTCCTCTGTTGCCGTTGCTGCAGTTGTATTTGGTTCAAACATCACTGATTGTTTTGTTGCAGCTCAGTGAGTCTTCCATTACAAATCCATGCTAGTTTGTTGTTCACGTAGGCACCGAGTTCACCTGGTATCAAACTTGTATCTGGACTCTGCTGTGTTTTATTCTTACATTGTCATTTTTCAGCAACAACTCAAGGTGAATTCTGTCGTATCTTATGGTCGTGTTTATGGCTAAAGACCCGACGTCACTGGAGGTTATTTATATGAAAACAGGAAACTGGGCGACCGCAACACTACTCACTTCGATTAAAACAGCTTGGCCTCCCTTCACCACTTTCTGTGAAGCAGACCAGACTCTGGCTGGAAGCCAACGCGCTTCAGATTCACAGTAACCATGAGGAAGTCGCTGCTGGTTGTTGCATGCAGAAATGTTAAAACAAGAATCAAGTGCATTGCTATTCTGCTTTGTATTTAAACATCTAACTGGAGCAGGAAATGTGGATTAATCCACCGCTGAAAGTAGTCCCCCAACAGAGTGACTTTGTCCTGCTGCTTGTTTGAGTAAATCTCAGGTTGTTTCAGCAGATGTTTGGACTGTTGGTCCACGACGGAGACGAAGAAGAGCAGACGTACCTCCACTCCTGTTGGACCTGACGTCTTTGAAGGTGATTGGTCCATAGCAGACGTCCTCCGGCCGCCTCACTGCGGCGTAGACTTCAGCCGGATCTCTGTCTGGAAAACACACGCAGACTACATGACTGCAGGTAGTACAACTGATACTACAGAGTACTAGTACTAAGGATGAGTGACGCTCCTGCTACAGTCGTTAACACGTATGTTCTTGTAGTTTTAGAAAAGGACATCATGAAATATTGATCCATTGCCCCTCGTGGGATTAATAAAGTTGTTCGAATTGAATTGCATCCCAGTTACCTCTGCTCCCTCTGATTGGCCGTTGGAGGTTACGGGATATTTTGACATCACTGTATGTGATGTCATCCATGATGTCATCATTTGGAACTTCTACTCCAGCAGCTGAAACCGAAACGGAACAGAAGTTTGAATCAGGTTTTATCGTTATCGACACTTCACTGTCTAAACGTCACCTGCAGAGGAAGGTCATGTGATACGATCCAAAGCTCCGGAGCACACTGAATGGACCTCATGCTGGTCATTTTGAAAGGTAACACTCTAAAGGCGAGTCCACACCAGACCGAAAATCGGCTTCTTTGAGAGAGTCGGCGTCCGTGACATGAGTCTGCTTGGTGTGGTCGCTCGAATCGGCCCACGTCGGCGTTCATTTCAGCCGATTCAAATGTGTAATCCGCCAAGCGAGTCGGTCACTCTTTTACCATTCTGATTGGTGGAGGCTAGCAGCTTGACTAGCGAATCAGTGAAGCCCGGAAGTGACGATGGTAAACATACCAGATAACCAGTGGAATCGAAGAAGGTGGTCTAGAGAGGACCGCCTACTTCCGGTTTTCGTGTTTTTTGGCTCACAATACAGATTAGCGCCGCCTGTTGTTTTGGAGACATTACATCTCGCACAAGCGCGGAACGTATGGCGTCGGCTGTAGTTCCGTAGGTGTGAACCGCCCATGTCGTTGTTCGAGTCGGCCATATTAAGTAGCCAGGCTTCATTTACCGACGCGAGTCGGGCAGTCGGTCCGGTGTGGACTCGCCTTTAGTCTAACCTGTACGGTTCCTCTGCATGCATGTTCTCCCCAGAACGACCAGCAGGACCAGCAGGACCAGAACCCCGGGACAGGCAGTAGACCACAACACAGTATGAATAGGATCGGAACCAGTATGAATAGGATCGGAACCAGGTTTAGGAGTGGGTGTCATGGTGGGCTTCCCTGAAATGAACCCAAGAATAATTAGAACAAATGAGTTTGGTTTGGATGCAGTTGAAGTTGAAGACTTAATGACCTTTGACCTGCTCACCTGTGACCGTGACCCAGCTGGGCGGAGACTCTCCGTCACCGACGGTACACGTGTAGAGGCCCTCGTCAGACCTGGACACATGCTGGATGGTCATGTGACCTGTAGGCTCAGTCCCGATGAGGGAGCCATCCTTGTAGAAACCAGCTGGGAGGTCGGAGGTCGTCTTTGTCCTGCAGGACAGAGTGACCTCATGTCCCTCCATCACAGGGAGGACTGGACTCTGCAGGATCACCGGTCCATCTCAACACAGACACAGAAGTCCAGTTGACAACGAGACCTTTACTCTGGCGGGACGACTTTTATTTTGGATTGTGTGATCTTACCAGTGACGGTGATGTTGATGGTGTTACTGGTTTCTCCGTCTCCAGACTCACACCAGTAAACTGCACTGTCCACTGGGAGAATGTAGCTGAGGGTGCAGGAAGAACCAGCAGGTTTCCCCCAGGGATCTCCACACTGAGTCCTGGTTTCGTCTTCCCCTGTCCTCCTAAGAATCCGTCCAGCTGGACCCCCGTCGTCCTCACAGCTCAGAGAGAAGGAAGTCCAGCTGAAGAACTGGAGGCTGCTGGGACTCGTAGTCAGACGAACTGGAAGAGTAAGTCAGAGTTTTATTTGAATTAATTGAATTTCACAGAGCTTACCAAGTCATCTCCTGGGTCTGTGGTCCCCCAGAGGACTAGATAGTAGACCACATTAGTCCAGAGACCAGACCAGACTATGTGGAGGAACCAGAGACTGTCTGTGGTCCCCCAGAGGTCTAGATAGTAGCCCACATTAGTCCAGAGACCAGACCAGACTATGTGGAGGAACCAGAGACTGTCTGTGGTCCCCCAGTGGTCTAGATAGTAGCTCACATTAGTCCAGAGACCAGACCAGACTATGTGGAGAACCAGAAACTGTCTGTGGTCCCCCAGAGGTCTAGATAGTAGCTCACATGAGTCCAGAGACCAGACCAGACTATGTGGAGGAACCAGAGACTGTCTGTGGTCCCCCAGAGGTCTAGATAGTAGCCCACATTAGTCCAGAGACCAGACCAGACTATGTGGAGGAACCAGAGACTGTCTGTGGTCCCCCAGTGGTCTAGATAGTAGCTCACATTAGTCCAGAGACCAGACCAGACTATGTGGAGAACCAGAAACTGTCTGTGGTCCCCCAGAGGTCTAGATAGTAGCTCACATGAGTCCAGAGACCAGACCAGACTATGTGGAGGAACCAGAGACTGTCTGTGGTCCCCCAGAGGTCTAGATAGTAGCCCACATGAGTCCAGAGACCAGACCAGACCATGTGGAGGAACCAGAGACTGTCTGTGGTCCAAACAACAAGGTCTCTGCTGTATTTATGTCTAGATGACCTTATATGGAGTGTTGATGGAGCAGCTACAATGTTAGCGTAGCTTAGCACCATCAACCAGACTCCATTCAGAAAACCAGTGTTTTAACAGTAGTTATCTTGTGGTCTTGCAGACAGACCTAACAAAGCATTCAGACTTTAGACTTTTATTACAAGAAAATAACACGAAACACAAATCGGACAATTTATGTTTCATCAACTGTGTTGTTTAAAAAACATTAAAATGAAGACAATAAGCTTGGACACGGGCCCAAAATAACAAAATCCACTAATGTGAAATGTAATGAATTTGATTGTTGGCTCTTAACTTAAACTCACATAAATAACATTTAATGTACAAACTGTTGAAATAACACAATGGATGAATAAACATTTGATTCCATCTTTAGTGTGGAGTGACTCACCTCCGTCTGTCCGGCAGCTGAGCAGCAAGACCAGCACTGAAGACAAACGGACTCATGTTGGTTTGATCAGAAAGAAAAACAGACAAAAGTAAATATCTCCCGACCTCAAATTAAACTTTGTTGGATCTTAAATGTAGAATTAATGTGGTTTTAGATTTAAGACAACAAAACCACCTTAACGTCAACGATATGAGGGTGTTAACGATGGAAAAGAGTCTATTCTGTTACATCCTGGGATATTTTATTCATTCAATTTAGACTTTTATAAATTGATTTTTTATTGTTATTTTTTCTTTTAATAATTCTATTCAGGCTCTACTCAAGCTGTTGCATATTAATTATTTATTTCATCCGCAGCACAACTAGTTTTTGAGATCACAGAATCCTGATCTAAATAATGACTTCTCAGAATATTGAGTTAGTGTCGTATTTTGAGAAAGTTTCTCTCTTTTTTTTCTGGCGGTAGTGGGCTTCCATACATCTTTCTACAAATTGTGATAACAATTTACAATCTGTTTATTCGTATTGATTTCGTAATCAATTTTTCTAAAGATATTTTTTTGACCGACTCTTAAACATGAATTGCAAACGTTTCAAGTGATAAAATCATATTGTTTGATAACAAGTGATAAAATCATATTGTTTGATAAGTGATAAAATCATATTGTTTGATAAGTGATAAAATCATATTGTTTGATAAGTGATAAAATCATATTGTTTCTTGTATTTCAGTGTTGACCGATCAGAGCTGATCAACAAGGTCTTACATGGTAATCTATAGATTACATGTGGATCGTACTTACAGAGCAGTGATGTCCGTGTCATCATCACAGGAGGTCTGGTTCAACCCTCGTCCTTCCTGCTAATATCAAGAAACCGCTTTGCTTCCTGAATGGCTTGTCAGATAATCGGATGGCACGGTCGTACGTCGGGTGTTAACCAGATGCAGGAAGTGACCGCGCAGCAGGGACTGCAAACGCTCTTTCTCTTGGCGAAGAAGATCACCCGTACCCCACATCGGCACCATCAGAGTGTGTGTGTGTGTGTGTGTGTGCAGCTCCAATGCGCCCCCTCAGGCCAAACGACGGGGCTGCATCCTGATGCTCTTATTTGACCCGGAAATGCAGATTTTTTGGGGTTATTTCTGTTCCGAGGAGACGCCCTCCAGAAGTCCCCCCCCCCCCCTCACTGGATATCAGTTATTGATCGGGCACCCTGCAGCTGATCGGATTGATCGGATTGATTGGATTGTTTGGACGTTTCGGGCGAAGTCGTTGTTTCGAATAATTTTAGTCCGTTTCTGAAACTGAACCAGACACTGAAGGTCATAAACACCCGGTCGCCTGCTCTAATTCTGATTGGTTCACCCGTGGGGGGCGGAGTCAGAAAGACACCTTTTATCAGGGCCCAAGCGCCGACAACGTCGGGCTGCGAAGCCCTATTGTTATTCTAGTGTTTATTATTCTTAGACAGGTTCGACCTGCGTTTTGGGGGCCTGAGCATTAAAAAAAAAATAAACCAAATTTGGTGTGTCCATGCGGCCTGGTGAAAAATTTGAGATTTTGGCGGTTTTGCATTCGGTCACGAAAAAGTTGCTCGCTAGCACCACCTAGCGTGTCTGTTCGCCAGCCCCGTGGCACCGTAACTCTGATTGACATGAAATTTTGCACAGATGTGAAGACAAGTCTCTTCTACAAAAGATCCTCTTGGAGTACCAAAGTCCGCCTGCCCAAATGTTCCGCCATCTTGGATTTTATGAAAAACAGGAAGTTGTTCATTCCTCGAACACCGTTGATCCGATTTGGACGGAATTTGGTACGCATACTTTTTAGACCTAGCTGGGTGATGGTCCAAAAAGGTTTTGAAAATATGCATTAGATCAGAAGATATCTGCCAATGAACATTAGAGGGTTGGGCCACCAAAACTCAATTAGCATAACTCCACAATCTTTGGCCCAATAATTAATAATAAACTTGAAAGCTATGTTGCCATAGCGTCAAAGAACATACTTGTCAAGTTTCATCAAAATCTAAGAATCTGGGGCGCTTACAGAAAATTCCAAAAACTCCCATTTTTGGCCGTTTTTGGTCATTCACAGGGGTCGTACTAAATCAAACTTGTACTATACCGTTGATCCGATTGATACCAAAATTGGATATGTGGTTGGAAAGGCCTTAAGGACAAAAAGTTACTCAAATATGCTCCAAAAGTTTAGGGGCGTGGCCACGGCAACGCCATGATTGCGCTACTATTTTCAACCTTCGCCATTGGCATTAAAGCTGTTATAACTTCACTGTTTCTTCTCCGATCTGCTCCAAAATATTCATGCTTGTTAAGAGTCACGTCCTGAACACAACTGCACTGCAATTTTAACTCACAGGTAGAGCGCCACCTAATGGCGACATGAAATGTGACCGATTTTAGGCCCTTTTTCTGAGCAACAGCCCCCCCTCTAGGTAGGGCGTACACGCATGAAATATTTTTTATAGCCCAAGTGGAGATGTACAAAAAAGCCTCTTGGACCTACCGCCTAAAGTTATCATAAAGTGGGTAAAAAAATGTTTTTAGCCAAGTGTGTAAATCAGCCAGGTTTTCACTCAATCTTCACTCAGAGAGCATAGAGGGGAGAGACACAGGCGCACAGCGACCACCAGATGGAGGCAGAGATCTATCAGTGACACATAGAGAACTGTGAATCTCACATGCAGCTTACAATCTGCCTCACACCAGATCAACAGCCATGCCACTTTTAATTCCTTTTTTAACTAATTCCTCTCATTTCAGCCTGGACACAAAGAGGAGGAGAGATGGCACACATCTCCACATGCACCACACACAGCTGTCAGTTGAACTCTGCCATAAACATTATAACTTCAGTGTTTGTTCTCTGATCTGCTCCAAACTTTGCACACTTGATTAGAGTTCCTTCCTGAACACATCTGCACTGTGATATTCACTCACAGTCAGAGCGCCACCTACTGGCAACTGGAAATGTCATAGATTTTGTGACTTTTTCCAAGTAAAAGCCACACCTGATTTTTTTTTTAACTAATTCCTCTCATTTCAGCTTGCAAGGAGGACACAGGGGGTTGCAGTTTTAATTATCAATTATAATCTCTCTCCAATGGTAACATTTAAAGAAAGATAGGAATTAGCCTAAACTGATGTCCGAGTTTGAACACAGACACGCGGTGATCCCGCCTCCTCCGTGAACTGACGCCTAGCTCGACCAATGAGAAAGCCCCAGTGTTTTGTCCCTCTGTTCTGTAGTTTCTGTCAGCCGTGTTTGGCGTTGTTGGTTTCCTGTTTTATTTTGTAGTCTCTTACCATGATGTTTGCTTTACTTCCTGTCTTCATCTTTTCCTGTGATCTGTTTGGGTCCTGAACTCAACGCCCCCCCAAAAGGCTCGAACCCTGAACCCTCAGGGACTTAATCCGACCCCCACGCTTCTTTTACTGATGAATGTTCTGTCGTGAGCTCCAGTAATAATCCAGAAAATACATCAAACATTCATTCAAACTCAAGTTTTTTCCTTCAGAAGTCAGAGGGAATCAAAAATCTGAATTCTGACTTTAGAAGACTTGAACTGGGAACTTGCTGCAGGACTGAGGTCATGTGGACGACTCTGCTGCCACCTGGTGGTTTGAAACCAATCCTGCGACTCAACCCGGTTTACTGGAAATGAGCGTTCAATAGGCGAATTCGACTTGATGTAGCCGCCTGCAGCGCGCTACCTAACGTGATGTATTGTGGGTTGAAAGCGATGCATGATGGCTAGAATTGTTTTTTTGTTTTTTTAGAAACTTTATTAAGTCATTATGATGCAATACAATTCAATACACCAACAGAACATCGCCAGGGGGTTTCAATACAGACAATGCAGAGACAAGCTTTCATACAAAAACATTATAAAGTGTACATAAATTCAAAGTCTTTATAGCTTTCATGTTGATGGATTTTTTAATAGACTTGATGTATTGTGTTCAAAAATAAGAAAAAGTGTTTTTTGATTAGTGTAACGACATTTATGAATGTGCCATTTGGCTAATTGTATAATAAGATTGATGATATAGTAATGTTTTTCTTTAGAAGATGGATTGTCAGTTAAGCCAAACAATACATGTTCAAAGCACAGGGAAAAAAGAGGTTCAATCGAAAAACAAATCAGGTTACAAATATCTTCCCATAATTTAGTTGAGAGAGGCCAAGACCAAAATAAATGAAAAATATCTTCAGGGTGTCCTACACAGAAAGAGCAGTTTAAATCTATATCTTTTTTAAATCGTTGTAAAAAAAACTTTTGATGGGTAAATTCTGTGAATTATTTTAAAAGATACTTCTTTTACCTTATTATTAACTATATATCTAGCAGGTAAATTCCAGATTTTTTTCCAATTAAGGTTATTAACAAAGTTATTCCAATAAGCTATTACATATGGAGTTGATACGACTTCTTTCTGAAATAAAGAGCGTATATTACGGTCACTATTGCGTGTCGAGGAGAAACAAATTTGGCCTATATCTAATTCGGTTGGATCAAAGGGCAAAAGTGTTGGGTTTTGTACTAATGTACTTCTAAATAACATAATCGCTCCAGAAGGGATCGCATTTATGACAATATTAAATTCACTAATAGGAACAGGGATTCTGTATTTTAGGATAAATTCTTGATATGAAAATAATGATCCGTTTGAGTTAAACAACTGATGAACCAAAAGTATGTTGTGCATAAACCAATGGGGGTAAAATAAAGATTTGTTTCTATATATAATGTCTCTATTATTCCATATGTAGTATCTATGTGGGGAAAAATTATGTTTATAGATTAATGACCAGGAGAGAAGCATCTGTTTGTGGAAGTTGGATAGTTTTAAGGGGATTTTTACAATATTGTAATTACAAAATAAAAGGAAATTTAAGCCTCCTAATTTAGAGAAAATAAAGTTTGGTATGAAATTCCAAATTGAAGAGGGGTTCTTGAGGAATTGTTTTAGCCAATTAATTTTAAATGTATTATTCAAAGTGTGAAAATATAAGAAGTTAAGACCTCCCTTATCATAAGAATTCATTATTACTGATTTTTTTATGTAATGGTTTTTGTTTCGCCATACAAAGTTAAATAGCATCTTGTCAATGTTTTTTGAGATCTTTTTATTAACATCAAGAGATAAAGCAACATATGTAAGACGGGATAATCCCTCAGCTTTGGTCAGCAAAATTCTGCCTCTCAATGACAAATCTCTCTGCAGCCATTGATTTAATTTTTTCTGGGTTTTATCAATAATTAAATTAAAATTTAGATCGCATCTGGCTTCCTTATCCTTAGTAATGACAATACCTAAGTAAGTAATAGAGTCTTTTACAGGTATATTACTTATGGAAGGGATATTACAGGATTTAAGAGCAAGCAATTCACATTTCTTTACATTCAAGCAAAGTCCGGAAGCAATAGAGAAAGTACTTATCAAATCAATGGCTAAAGGTATCTGAGAGCTATCTTTTAAGAATAAGGTTGTATCATCAGCCAGTTGGCTGATGATAACTTCGTTCCCCGCCATAGAGATACCTTTTAATGGACTAAGCTTTATAGAGTCGGTGAGTAACTGCGTACATAGGAGAAAAAGGTAAGGAGATATAGGGCATCCCTGCCTGACCCCGCGTTTCAGGAAGAAACGGGGAGAAGTACCAGCATGCAATTTGATTGAGCAGTTTCCATTGGTATACATTGTTTTAATGGCACTGCTAAAGTATGAACCAAAACCAAATTTTTTAAGGGCATAATATAATTTTATGTTCGATTGTATCGAAAGCCTTGTAGAAATCTAAAAAAAGAATGAAACTTTCATCAAGGCATAAGTCTGAATAATCAATTAAATCAAGCACTAATCTGACATTGTTAGAAATATGTCTATTTCTCATGAAGCCGGATTGGGTTTCATCAATTATATAGTCTAAAACAAATTTAATTCTTTAAGCAAAAATCAATGCAAATAATTTATAGTCATTGTTTAGTAAACAAATTGGGCGCCAATTGTCAATAAAAAGTTTGTCTTTCTTTGGTTTTGGTATTAGAGATATAAGGCCTTGGGTTAAGGTAGGAGGAAGCGATTCATTTCTTATACATTCTGAGAATAGACCTAAGAGGAAAGGTGCAAGTTGTTTAGCAAATGCTTTATAAAATTCAGAAGTAATGCCATCTGTGCCTGGAGATTTATTAAGTTTGAGGTGTTCAATGGCGAATAAAACTTCCTGTAGTGTTAGTGGTTTGTCGCAAGATTCCTTTAAGTCAATATCAATAGATTTTGTTTCTGTAAGAGACCCTAAAAATTGACAGGTAGATTCTTCACAGTATTTGGATTCGTATAATTTGGTATAAAATTCTGAGCAATATTTAGCTATTTTACGGGGGTCATCTATAATGTCTCCATCAATATTTAATTTTTGTATAGTGTTATTTTTAGCATAAAATGTTTCAAGTCTGAAAAAGTAAGCAGTATTCTGCTCCCCTTCCTCTAGCCATCTTCTTCTACTTCTCACAAAGGCCCCTTCAGCTTTCAATTTATAAACGTCATCTAATTTGTTTTGTAAACTAATTAAACGTTGAGAATTACTTTCAGTTAAATTTACATTAATTTTTTGTGTTATTAATGTAATTTCTGAGATTAGAGTTTCTTCTTCAGCTTTTTTGGCCTTAGCAATCGAACTTCCATATGCTCTCAAGAATTTTGATAATTCAAATTTTAAAAGTTCCCAATTACTACAAAAATTATTTTCTAATAAAGATTTTTGCCAAAAGCGTTCAATTAATGATTGGACAGTTTTAGACACAGTGTCATGTTTTAGAATAGAGCTGTTCAGTTTCCAATATGAACTTCTATGGTGGATATTAGGATTAAGAGAGATTTGTATTGAAATTGCTTTGTGGTCTGTTAAAGGAGTAGTGAGGATATTGACATTGATAATATTACTATCAAAACAGTTCGAAATCAACCAAAAGTCTATGCGGGATAAGCTAGAACATGTTTTATTGCTCCAAGTATATGAACTCACACCAGGATTTCTTTCTCTCCATATATCAATTAAATTGAATTTATGCATAAATTGTATTAAATTGGAGGCCATATAATAATTGGATCGTGGAGGCCACCTATCTTGAAGACCATCCAGAGCAATATTAAAGTCCCCCCCCATCACTATCATTCCGTTTGGATATTTAGAAAGCCAATGTAAGAGGCGAGATTCTAACACATCAAGTAATATATCGTTTTCACCCTTCGAATTGTACCCATACAAGTTAACTAGCAAAATTACAGTATCATTGATATTAATAATCAAAATAAAGAAATGTCCTTTAGGATCACCTTCAGAATGTAAAATGTCCCCGTTAAAGGAGTTCTTCAAAATAGCAGCGCCTGCTGCTCTTTCTGAACCATGTGATAACCAAATATCATTACCCCACTGTGCTTTCCATAATTGTGCATCATTCTTAACCGAATGCGTCTCTTGAAAAAAAGAAAAATCATTTTTTTGCTGTTTTGCAAATAGAAATAAAGCTTTTCGTTTGATATTCTGTCTTAGCCCCCTGGCGTTAAGATAAAAAACAGAAAAAGACAATGTAACAAAAAGTACTAGGAACAAGTACTATAAAAGGTAAAGGTCTTAAGTACTGGGAAAATATAGGGAACAGTCTCTATCCCTTAATAAAATAGAACAGCAATACTGTATAATCCAGTGTTAAACAATCTCCACATGAGGTAGATAATATCAGTAGTAAGAGGCTTCATTTTTCCAGTTTTTAAATGATAGAAAAAGGTAAATATTAAGGGGGAGAAACTGAAAAGAAAAAAACCTTTCAATTACAAAAAGTACGTTTTACATTCCTAATTTCTTTCCTTGTCCCCCATCATTGTAATAATGAGCCATTGTCTATGTCATATCGTCTTGGATTTACAGATAGATCTTCAGCATCCCCTAGCAGATTTCTTGGGGGAGCACACGAACAGTCACAAGTATAAGCAATAATACAATAGGGTGATGACCACACAAAAAATAATAAACAACTTGGAGAACATCGTGAACAGTCTTGTGTGTGAGATGTAAAAGTGGGGGATGATGTATGCTTGTTTCGTACCGTTTTTTTTGTTTTTTGATTTTTTTAAGTGTGGGGAGCCGCACCAGTGGGTGAAGTGGTCAACTGGGCTCGATCAAGTTGCTCTGGACGTACCTCTTTTCCATCAATGATGACACGGGTACCTGCAAAATGAGCCTTCTTTCCTTCTTTCTTTGCAGCTTAAATTATGGGCCACAACTTGTTTCGCAATGCTTTGTCATCAGCAGTTAAATCTTCAGCGAACCTCAGCTTATTGTTTTTGAGGTATTCACTTTTTTTTGCTGTTCTCCACAGAAGGTCTCTTGTAGATCTATTTGTGAAGCGGATGATGGTGGTCCTGGGTCTGTTTGGCATCCCTTGGTGTTTCCCTAGGCGGTGGACAATGTCAATATCATCTGCAATTTTTTGCTGAGAGCCAGGTATCACAGCACAGCAGATGTTGATAACCTTGGTCTTGATATCTTCTGGATTGCCTTCAGGGATACCATGGAGTCTGAGGTTCCATCTCCGACCATATCTTTCAGCCTCGTTGACCTTG
>NW_028155439.1:5000-34155 GCF_963514095.1 Eutrigla gurnardus | reverse complement strand
TACGAAAAAGAACAGTTAATTTACAATAAATAAAAATGTATACAAATAATGACAGAATCATAGTATTAATCATAGTAATAATTAGTATCTTTTATGATTGTTGTTATAAAAATAATACAATTAAAATACTCACTATGATTAAATGAGAATAAATCTGTAATAATGATACTATTATTTTTATCATTATTCCTATTGTAATATTAGAGTTGGAATAAATGGAACATATATATATACGTATATATGTAGTATTTGAATAATAATTATTCTTCTGCTATTAAACCTGAGCCCCCCCCCCCCCCCCCCCCGTATGGAGGTGGCATTACATCATCTCACACATGCATCACTTTCTCTCTGCAGCACTTTTATTATATTTTATTATTTGATATTTTTAGTTTCAGTCAAACGAGCCGATCAGCTGCAAAAACATAAAACACATGAATGAAGCTTATAATATTATATTTATTCGTTTTTATTTCTGACACTTAAATCATGTTTCATTCATTTAGAATTCATACATATTTAATTATATTAAAAACGGATCAAAAGATGCGTTTTATTTGTTTTTATTCGGTTTGATTTCTCAGGTTCGTTTTTTCTTCGTTTGATTTTATTTCATGTTTTCATTTCATCTTCATCTCCCTTCACACACACACGGGGACGCGCACAGCTTTCTTTTTCGTTCACGCCTCCCATCGTGCACGCTTGCACTCATTCACTCCACTCCACCTCCTCACGCGCGCGCGCACACACACACACACACACTGTTGCCTGCAGCGCGTCGCAGCCAAAAGCAGCGTGTTGGATCTTCCTGCGGACACGCCCACCTCAGACGCACGAGGACTTTTTTTCGCGCGAAAGAAAAACCCACAAATCACGACTCAACAATAAAAAAGGAAACACTTGGAATGGAGCGCGTGCGTGACGAAGATTTCGATGCTTTTTTATTTCTTCTTCTGTTTTAATGAGACTTTTTTTGGGGGGGGGGGGGGAGAAATGATTCTGCAGCAGTGGCGCCAAAACCTCCCGCCCTCCTCAGCCAATCACAGCGCACCATTCCACCACAACGCAATGAATCAAATAAAGGGAACCGAACCCGGGATGTACTCCGGTCCGGGACGTAGTCCGGTTCCAACAAATAGGTCGAGTTTTAAAAATGCAGACTCGATTTAATTCGATCCCACGCTCGTGCACATCAATAAGTGCACGTGGAAATAATTAATTTGCCCTCGTTTGGTTTCGTTTTCATTCTCGTGTCTTTCCGTAGGACTGCGCATCGAAGAGGAGACACGTGCACGCGCTCGTTCAACCCCTCTCTCCCTCTCCCTCTCTCTCTCTCTCTCTCTCTCTCTCTCTCCCTCTCTCTCTAACAATAGCAGCGGGGAGGATTCTGGGTCGTGAATAATTCAGCATTTCTCTGCTGTGCCACCAGCAAATGATTCACGCACACACACGCACGCACGCGCGTGCACGCCCTCCTCCTCCACCGTCGTTATGCAACAAAACAACAACCATCTCCATATCTGTGTTTCATCTCACACTTGTGCAGCTTCTTGTCCAGTTTCCAGAGATTAGACGGACCCGGGAGCTGCTCCTCTCCGTTCATCCCCTGAAACCTTTTATTAAATACAAATCTACATGGAGCACCGAGGCGCGTGCACGGCTGCGGGATTCAGAAGAGAAAGCATCTTTTTTCCAGTCAGTTCGTTCGTTTTCTTTTTTTTTTAATGTGAAACATCAGAAATAAATAACGGTGTTGATAATATAATAATAATAATGATAATAATACTAATCATAATAATACTATAATAATAATACTACTAAATTATTCTTATTCTTATTATTATTATTATTATTATTATTATTATTATTATTATGATTATTATTATTATAGTATACTAGTAGTAGTAAACGGCTCCGTTGGCGCACACTGCGGCGGGAAGCCGCGCCACCGACCGAACCGGGACTCGCTCCGGTTCTCCGTGTGACGTCACGGTTCCGTTCCCGTTTTGACAGAAATTCAAACATTAGTTTGTTCCGACCTGCAGCAACAACACAACGAATTAAAGCAACATTAAATACATTCATACGTTTATGAAGATGAAAAAATCAACAAATGTCTCCAGTTCGGGACGCAGAGAGGGGGGGGGGGGGAGGGGGCATCCCCCTTGTTAGCGCACACGCGCGCACGCATGCACGCGCGCACACTCGTGCCACACGTAACCCCGTTCAAACGAGCTGCTGCTGCTTCATCAGAACCACACACCTTCTGATCGGATCAGAATCCGATTCTAAAATAAATGGAACAACGAATTCAGAAACACGGAACGACCTTCAGTGTGTTTGATTATTTAGAAACAAGAATTTATGAAAGGCTTTCATTATTAAAGTCAACATGATGAAACACGGCGGAGGGTTTCTGTCTCCCAGCAGAGAAACAACACACGGGGATTCTCCTCCTCCTCCTCCTTCTCCTCCTCCTCCTCCTCCTCCTTCGTTGGTGTTCACTCACCTATGTGTAGCGCGAGGAAGAGTGCGAGGCATTTGGAGGAGCAGCTTACTCCCATCCTCCTCGACCTCCTCTCAGCATCCGAGCACAGATTCAGAAAGTTGAGGAGGAGCCGCAAAACAGCCGCAACACGGCCGCTACATCCACGCTCTCTGCTCCTCTTCTCCTCCTCCTCCTCTTCTTCTTCTTCGAGTCGTTCCTGTCTTTCCTCTGTGCTCTTCTCCTCCTCCTCCTCCTCCTCTCTGTCGCGCTGCTCTGCGCCTCCTGCCCGCTTTACGCGTCTGAAGAGAAAGAAGGAGAAGAGAGAGAACGCCCCTCCTCTCTCTCTCTCTCTCTCTCTCTCTCTCTCTCTCTCTCTCTCCTCATTCATTGTATTTGTCTCTCTGCTTCAGAAACGCATCATGATGACTTCTGGATGCAGAAACAGATTAAATATAAAATTACATGATTTTATTTCCAAACATATTTTTTTTTAATTCAAACCTTATTTTTTTGTTTTATTTGTTTCTTCTTTATTTTTAAAGAAACATTTGTTTTTGGTTCAAATCTGTTTGAAACATTTAGATTTTATTTTCTTCATTTTAAACATCAAACGGCCTTCAGAGGAAACACGAGCTTTATGTTTATTTATTTCATATTCTTGACTTTTAACCAGAATTCTGGTCCGTTTAACCTTTTAATACGTGCTCTAAAATTATATATATACATATATATATATATATATATATATATATATATATATATATATATATATATATATATATATGTATATATATATATATATATATATATACATATATATATATATATATATATATATATATATATATATATATATATGTATATATATGTATCAAATCATCACAGATGAGAAGTCATAAAAATGCTCAAAAAAATTGAGAAACTATAAACATACACTATATAAATATATACATCTATATCTATCTATATCTATCTATCTATCTATCTATCTATCTATCTATATATATAGATGTATATATTTATATAGTGTATGTATATATGTATATATATGTATATATATATATATAAATGTGTATATATATAATTCTATATATATATTTATCATAGATAAGCATTAAAGGTGATGACAGAATTCTCATTGCTGTTATTATGTTTATGATTTTGTTCTGTAAATATTAAATTTTCCACGTGTTTAGATCTAAGTTATTGAATATGGATCATGAAGATTTTACAGGAAAACTATCGAAACTATTCAAAGATGACACATTTCTTTATGAAGGCTTCTTTCCACACCATCAGCTGTGTGACGTCAGATTATTGAACTCTGACGTCGCTCCGCCGTCTGCGGGACACGTGACCTCCCGCGGTGACGCTCCGTCTCCACCAATCAGACGGCGTCTTGCCGGCTCACCTGGCTGCAGTAAATCACCTGTTTCACAGACGCTGCATGCTTCTCGTCGCCCTGGCGCCCCCTGCTGGAGCGACGCGGTCTTACACCAGTGGGTTAGAGACGGCTGGACCAGCATGCACTTCGGCATTTTTTTTGGGGGGGGGGTTTAATGAACTATTTCTACTTTACGCCTGCAGGTGTATTTGATCTGTTTTACTTCCAGTTTATTTGTTGATTCCTTTTTTCTTCTCCGTTTGTTGAATCTGATTTTTTTTTAAAGAATAGCTGCAGAGGTTCCACATGTGTGACCGACCTTTGACCTTCCCTGAAGTAAGGAGGCAAACAGCAACATCATTAAGGTGTCACTGGTCGTCTGAATATTAATTATTCATTCATCTTCCAGGGAGAAGACGAGGAGTCCGATGATGAATGTGATGAAGAAAGTGCAGCCAATAAGTATCCAAGTACTTTGTGGTTCTGAGGCCGATAAGATCGAGGTACTTGTACAACAACAGGTGCTTCTGCAGTATTTCTAAGAAAGTTTTGAGTCCTTCAACATATTTGAGAGAAATATAAATATAATAAATATAAATAATATAAATATATATATAAATATGATTATTTCTAATATTTTATATATTTTTCATAAAGAACCTTTACACTTTTAAAATGACTAAACTGTAAAAATACAAGTTGTTTTATTTCAAATTCTCCTAAATAAAAAGTAAAAGCTTTAAATGAAGTAAAGTAGAGTTTTCCGTTTCCGAGTGAAAAGTCGTACGTTCTACGACATTTATCTGACGATTTATTTACTTTACGGATTCCGATTTTACACACAAACTTCTAAAAATATAACATATTATTTGGAATAATTTACTAGTTTACAGCCTGTATGTAGATGTTAATGTCCAATAATATTATAAATACTTATAATACAATTACTAAATAATAGTATAACTGTCACAAGGAATACTTCTACTCTGATTACTGTAAGTACAGATGTTTCCTGTTGACCACCTTTTAAGGAATGTGTAGAATGCAGGTCTTCTACGTAACCGAGTACTTGTACTCTGCAGTACTACTAGTTCTTCTTCAGTAAAATATCTAAAAACTGGATGTTTTTAGATTCATGTAGCTTCTATAAATATAATGAGTTATTTATAATAATCGACTCGTTTACAGTAAATACCTCAACCAGATGTTAATGTTCACTACTAATGATACAATATGTGTATTTATATGTGAGTGTATATAATTTTAATACTTGAGTAATATTTTCAAATGCAGGATTTCTATTTCTGTGTGTGTGTGTGTGTGTGTGTGTGTGTGTGTGTGTGTGTGTGTGTGTGTGTCTATATATGAGAGTGTGTGTGTGTGTGTGTGTGTGTGTGTGTGTGTGTGTGTGTGTGTGTGTGTGTGTGTGTGTGTGTGTGTGTGTTTGTGTATTAAAGAGAACGTGGGGGATCTCGTCGTCTCCTGCTGATTCAGCTGAATCTCTCTCCTGCATATTAACACAGATGTTTCCCTGAGGCGATGCAGTGCTGCAGCAGGAGGACGGACACACACACACACACACACACACACACACACACACACACACACACACACACACACACACACACACAGTAATTGGGTCCCCCGACAGTTTCCAAGCATCTCAAATCTGAAAACATTTAACTTCTGGACAGACACAAAATACCCTGGTGTGTGTGTGTGTGTGTGTGTGTGTGTGTGTGTGTGTGTGTGTGTGTGAGTGTGTGTGAGTGTGTGTGTGTGTGTGTGTGTGTGTGTGTGTGTGTGTGTGTGTGTGTGTGTGTGTGTGTGACCTTCAAAACGGGGCCCGTCCTCCCGTCATCCAATCAGAGGCGGACACAGAGGTGGACTCTGGCTCGTCACCTCGCTGTCCCACTTCTGCTTCTCTCAGCAGGTCTTCGGTGACGCCTGCTGGTCGAAGGAGGAACTGCAGCGCGTCAGCCCTGTTGAGGTCTTCATGGTAGAAGATGAAGTCTCCTTCCTCTGATCCTCAGAGCTCCACCGGAGTCAACAAGGAACTAAAGCCCAGTAGATGCCAGGCTCACCAGAGCACCATGTGGATTCATCCGCTGCACAAAGTAGTCCCATGCACTATTTCTGCAATATCACTGCAAAATCACCATTTTCCTCAGTCAGTGGCGCCATCTGGTGTCAGAAACACGTAACAGTAATTGTATGCCTTCACTGCATTATTACTACCTTGACTGAAGTAAATATCTGAGTACTTTACTGGTGTTTAGTCTCATCTGGGGTTATTTTATCTATGTATTTATCTGTCTGTCTGTCTGTCTTTGTTGTGAAACCCTGAAACAGGAAGTAGTTTTGCCGTTGGAGTTTCTTCTTCTACTGCTCCTCCTCAGCCGGGTTTCATTATTATTATTAATAAAATGATTTAATTTTAATATTATATATATATATAAATAATATTATATAACACAATACTAAATGAAAAACAATAAATTATATCTAATAAACAAATAAATACACATTTAAACAGACACATAAACAAGATGCATACATATAAAAATAATGGAACAAAAGTATATAAATATATTTATACACACAAAGATACAATATGCTGAATATCAGTGGAATATTAAAGAGAGAGAAAATAAGTCAATAATTAAGTAAAAAAAATACTAATACTATACTAATCTATATATATTTATATATGTAAATATAATATATATATATATATAAATAATTAAACAGAACCATATATTTATACACAATAAATATATGTACAATATCAGTGGAATGTTCATTTCTGGAGAAAAAAACCTTTTCTGTCAACATTCAGAAACAAACCTTTTGTCCCGTTTCTACGGCGACGGTGTCACCGTGACTTCCTCTGATCTCACTTCCTGTTGTCGAGTCGGCCTGCAGGTCACACGGGTCACTTCTGCTTCTTACACACAAGAAGTACTAAATACCAGTCACAGCACACAAGTACCACAATCACACAGAGGTGGGAAGGGAAGAGGTACAAATACTGTGCTTAAGTAGAATTTCCAGGTATCTGTTCTTTTACTGGAGTATTTATGTTTTGTACTTCTACTTATACCGGAATCTCTTTGTACACAAGTATCTGTACTTTTACCAGAGTGTCTTTGTACACAATTATGTGTACTTCTACTTTTACCAGTGTCTTTGTACACAAGTATATGTACTTCTACTTTTACCAGTCTCTTTGTACACAAGTACTTCTACTTTTACCAGTGTCTTTGTACACAAGTATATGTACTTCTACTTTTGCCAGAGTCTCTTTGTACATGAGTACTTCTTCTTTTACCAGTGTCTTTGTACACAAGTATATGTACTTCTACTTTTGCCAGAGTCTCTTTGTACACGAGTACTTCTACTTTTACCAGTGTCTTTGTACACAAGTATATGTACTTCTACTTTTACCAGTGTCTTTGTACACAAGTATATGTACTTCTACTTTTACCAGAGTCTCTTGGTACACGAGTACTTCTACGTTTACCAGCGTCTTTGTACACAAGTATATGTACTTCTACTTTTGCCAGAGTCTCTCTGTACACGAGTACTTCTACTTTTACCATTGTCTTTGTAAACAAGTATGTGTACTTCTACTTTTACCAGTCTCTTTGTACACAAGTACTTCTACTTTTACCAGTGTCTTTGTACACAAGTATATGTACTTCTACTTTTGCCAGTCTCTTTGTACACGAGTACTTCTTCTTTTACCAGTGTCTTTGTACACAAGTATATGTACTTCTACTTTTGCCAGAGTCTCTTTGTACACGAGTACTTCTACTTTTACCACAGTCTCTTTGTACACAAGTACTTCTACTTTTACCAGAGTGTCTTTGTACACAAGTATGTGTACTTCTACTTTTACCGGAGTGTCTTTGTACACAAGTATGTGTACTTCTACCTTTACCGGAGTGTCTTTGTACACAAGTATATGTACTTCTACTTTTACCAGAGTCTCTTGGTACACAAATAAGTGTACTTCTACTTTTACCAGTCTCTTTGTACACAAGTACTTCTACTTTTACCAGTGTCTTTGTACACAAGTATGTGTACTTCTACTTTTACCGGAGTGTCTTTGTACACAAGTATGTGTACTTCTACCTTTACTGGAGTGTCTTTGTACACAAGTATATGTACTTCTACTTTTACCAGAGTCTCTTGGTACACAAACATGTGTACTTCTACTTTTACCGGAGTGTCTTTGTACACAAGTATGTGTACCTCTACCTTTACTGGAGTGTCTTTGTACACAAGAATGTGTACTTCTACCTGAGTGGAGGACGTCTCTACTTCCTGCCTTTCAGTATAAAATGTTTCCTGTTAGCCACTGAGGGAAAAATGTTGTACGACGTGAATCCCGTTAGCTCGCCTCACGCGTTAGCGGTTAGCTCTTCAGCTAGCGTGGAAGTAGCTAACCACGTCGCAGCCAACTAGTAGCTCCTCTCCGTCTCACGCGTTCTTAACGTGACCTGAATGAATCCGGCCATTGCGGAGTTGCAGAGTTGTAGAGTTGCAGAGTTGCTGAGTTGCCGAGTGTGGGTCAGCAAACGGGAAGCTGACCGTGGAGCAGCGTGACCAATCAGCAGCAGTGTCAGGATGACCTCACAGCGGCGTTTGGGTACTTCTGCAGAGGAAGTTCTTCAAAACCCGAGAAGTAGACCAGCGTCTGTGTTTCAGTCATATCAATAAAGATTTGGATGATTGAATGTAAAAACACATTCATACTGCAAAGTTAATCCGTTGGTTTTCACGAGTTTGATAGAAAACAAGAAGCAGTCAGACCAGAACTACAAATACCACAGTCTAGAAGTACTATTAGTACTGTGTTTTTTTATTAGCAAAATATACACTTATTAAGTTAGTTATTAAGTTAATTATTAAGTTATTTAATACTTTAATTATTAAGCTACTTAATAAATTAGTGGGACTCGGTTAACCAGTTAGTTAAACTTTAATGTCACTGATGATCAGATACAGGTCAAACACACACACACACATACACACACACTTACACACACAGTGTGTGTGTAAGTGTGTGTGTATGTGTGTGTGTATATGTGTGTGTGTGTGTGTGTCTGTAAAGAGGAAGTAGTGTGTGTATATAAAGCGGTGTTGAAGTCGATTTGATCATCTTCTGATTTGATCGTCAGAAACTCGACAGACGAACTTCATCTGAACGGTGAGACAGATTTTTATTTTATTTTTGTATTAAATCGTTTTTCTTTTACATAATATGCTTTCAAATATGTGGAATATATTTTCCCATGATGATGTTCTTGAATGTTTCTTTTCTCCTTTTACTTATCTTTATGATAAATATTTATCATTCATCAACATTTTACATTTGTGTATTTATCATATTGTTACGTTCGTATTTTCTTTCTTTCTTTTGTAAATGTTTTTCGTTCATTTTTATTTTTCTCTCTCCGTCCAGTGACTTCGGTGACTTTTTGTTTTTCAACATCATGTCTCTGGCCAACGGATCACCAACCTACAGGGGGCGCTACACCAAGCCGGTACTGTAGACGCCAACCGTGTTGAAATCAAGTATTTAGTGTTTTTCAGGCCATCGTGGATCGGGATGGGGCTAAGGATCACTCTAGGCATAGGGATATGGATCAGGATTAGGATTGGGCTAGGGATCAGGATATAGATCGGGATTAGGATTGGGCTAGAGATCAGGATATGGATCGGAATTAGGATTGGGCTAGGGATCAGGATATGGATCGGGATTAGGATTGGGCTAGGGATCAGGATATAGATCGGGATTAGGCTAGGTATCGAGATGTGGAATTGGAATACGATTAATTTCAGTAAATTATAGTGTCATTGTTTTTGTTAACGGTCCTCAGGTTGCGACCTCCAACCTCATGGACGATGTGAGTGATTTTCCGGCGTTCGAGTCCTTCGACAACACGGTGACACCCAGAGGAGTCGCTCCCACCCAAGGTAAGATCCGCTTTAGTCATGTAATCATCGGTCCCGTGAGAACGCGGTTTACCGTGCCTCCCTTGTAGGTTCCCTGTCGGTGGTGAACGTGGACATGTGTCAGGCCACCAATGAACCGGTCCACTACACGTCCGCTTACGACATCCTGAACCTGGTGGTCCGTCGCTGTACCGAGTTCGTGATGGTGGTCACCTTCAGCCGCCCGCTGACGGAGGAGGACGACATCCAGGTCGAGTTCCTGATCGGTGAGTTGAGTCTTTGGCAGAAATTGGGATATGGATCAGGTCCAAGATGAGGCTCAGGATCAGAATCAGGATAAAGATTGGGATAAATATCAGAATCAGGAGAAGGCTCACATTTCAGGATCAGAATCATTTTTTACTGTAGATTGGGATGGGAGTTGCGATCAGAATAGGGATCAGGCTCGGGCTAGGGATGGTTTTGTGGCCACAGCTCGGCCCACCTGAGGTGAACAGTTAAACTGCTCCCTCGGTAACTAAACAATTAGACGACAGAGAGTTTGTTAGCTAGCCTCACATTCATTTGGCTGGCTAATTAGTACACACACACACTCACTGGAAAACACACACACACACACACACACACAGAAACCACGCCATTACATCACTTATGTTTCTGTATTTATTAATATTATTAATATATGTATAATGAATAGCTTTTACTACCTTTTCTCTTTCCCAAAACAGGAGACGTAGTAGCCAATAATAACAAGTAGAACAGAAATACTGGAACCTCATGTCCTCTCCTTGCCCCTCCCCAGGTACCGACCCTATGGTGAACCAGGGCTCCCAGGTGGTGGTGACCTTCGGTAACCGCCAGGGAAGTGGCTGGGCGGGTCGGATCATGTCCCAGGACGGTCCGGTGGTGACGCTCGGCATCACGCCGTCGGCCAACGCCCTCGTGGGGAAGTTTCGTACGTACGTGTGTGTGGTGGCGCCGGACGGCATGTTCCGAACCGAGAGGAACCCCGACACCGACCTGTACCTGCTGTTCAACGTCTGGTGTGCAGGTACAAAGTCACATCGAGGTCTTCATTTAACCCCTCTGGTCCTCTGGTGGTTCAGGACTGTCCTTTATGATCTACTTGTTTTATTCTGTTAACATTTTATTAAACAAAAGCGGGAGATGTAGTAGGACAGAAATACTATCGTTTTCTGTCCGATAATTTAATTGATGAATTTACTTACGAGTTTTGCTGTCCTGGATTGGGGTCCAAAAATTCAACGTTGTTTTAACTTTAACTTTTATTCAGGCTGAATTAAGATCACGCGGTCGAAGGGGAAACAGGAAATGTTTCACGTCACAGAAAGGTCTGATCGGGTTTGAATGGTATTGACGTCTTGCCCCTCTCTGCAGACGACTGCGTGTTCATCCCCAACGAGGCCGAGCGGGTGGAGTACGTCCTGAACGACAGCGGCGTGATCTTCCAGGGTTCAGTCGGATCCGTGTCGCCCCGCAACTGGGTTTATGGACAAGTATGAGCACAGACAGAAATCCCCACTGATCATAAAGCACTTACATGCTGACGCGTTGTCTCCCTGCAGTTTGAGAAAGGCGTGCTGGACGCCTGCATACACATCCTGGATGCGTCTCAGATTCCAATCAGCGACCGAGGCGACGCCATCAAAGTCGTCAGGAAGGGATCCGCCATCGTAAGAACACACCTGCTTGAGTTTAGTGTCTGTCTTCATGTAGCGCCACCTGAAGGTCAAACTTTAGTCCTGACGCCAGACCTTTGAATTCCCGTAAAGATTTAAGCGAGTGGTAGAAGTAGACTAAACACAGACACAGAGGAATCGTACGTCATCGATGATTCCAAACTGTAAAAGTGCCGATAGTGGTGCAAATCTAAGAATTGCACATTTGTGTTTCTGATGTATTCCAATCATCCCTGACCTTTGACCTCCATCCCTCCCTCCTCCACCAGATTAACTCCCAGGACGATAACGGCGTATGCGTTGGGAACTGGGGCGAAGACTTCTCGATGGGCACGTCCCCAACATCGTGGTCGGGCAGCACCAAGATCCTGCTGGAGTACGCCAACACCGGGGTCCCCGTCTGCTACGCCCAGTGCTGGGTGTTCGCCGGAGTCTTTAACACCTGTGAGCACCTTGAAACGCCGCTGACGTGTCGAGACTTTCATGCAAATTAAAGTGTAGATGGGCTGATCCAAACGACCACATCCCCTCCTTGTCTCCTCTCATTTCCACTCCTCTCTAACAGCATTCAATGATAACCATTCAAATATTTCATGTCTCCAGTCCTTCGCGCCATCGGCATCGGGTCGAGGGTCATCACCAACTTCAGCTCCGCTCACGACAACACGGGCAACCTGAAGACCGACCTCATCTTCCTCCCTGACGGCTCTCCGGACGAACGCCACACCAGGGACTCCATCTGGTTGGTCCAAACGCCCGTCAGTCATGTCCGTTGCTAGGAGACCGCCGGGTCAGAATCTAGTCTTCAAGGATTTTCTTTACCTAATCAGATTTTAGAAATGTATGGTTTAATCTTTAACCAGCACAGACACAAAACGACTCCAAAAAGACGAAACGAGACCAGGTCAATGGGCTTAACTGTCCACATCAAACATAACATCAAAGTATTAAAATGTGTGTAATGTGTGTACTGTCCTGCCAAACACAAGTACAATAAGGTGTACCGACTCCGCAGGAACTACCACTGCTGGAACGAGTCTTGGCTCTGCCGTCCCGACCTGCCGGCGGGTCTTGGAGGATGGCAGGTGGTGGACGCCACGCCGCAGGAGACCAGCGATGGTAGGACGGGGGGACGGGGATGGACAGACGGACAGATGGTCGGACAGATGGACAAACGAACGGACGGACAAAAGGACGGACGGACAAACAGACAGACGAGTGGACAATAAACATGACGTTTGTGTTTTCAGGACATTTCCGTTGCGGTCCGGCTTCGGTCGCCGCCATCAAGCAAGGTCTGATCTGCCACCAGTACGACTGCGCGTTCGTCCTCGCTGAGGTTAGTCGCCACGGTTACCTCAGAACGATCGGACAATGACGCCTTCCACCTGAGTACAAGTAGTAATACCAGAGAGTAGTACTCTGTGGTATTGTGAGTAAAGCTAAAATAAGTAGAAAAGTACATCAACTTGTCTCCTCTCCTTGTTGCAGGTCAACAGTGATGTCATCTGTCACAAGCGAGATAAATATGGGACTCTGACGCCGTTTAACGTCGACACCACTCTGGTTGGACAGTTCATCTGCACCAAAGCTGTCGGCAGCAACGGTGTTGCTGACGTCACACACACCTACAAGCACCCTGAAGGTAACACACACACACACACACACACACACACACACACACACACTCTTGATCTTGATATCAGCGGCTAGTTCCACCCGTCAGGACTAGACTGGGATGGTCCTTTAAGGGGGTCAGGACTAGACTGGGATCTTCCTTTAAGGGGGTCAGGACTAGACTGGGATCTTCCTTTAAGGGGGTCAGGACTAGACTGGGATGGTCCTTTAAGGGGGTCAGGACTTGACTGGGATCTTCCTTTAAGGGGGTCAGGACTAGACTGGGATGGTCCTTTAAGGGGGTCAGGACTTGACTGGGATGGTCCTTTAAGGGGGTCAGGACTAGACTGGGATGGTCCTTTAAGGGGGTCAGGACTTGACTGGGATGGTCCTTTAAGGGGGTCAGGACTAGACTGGGATGGTCCTTTAAGGGGGTCAGGACTAGACTGGGATGGTGCATAAAGGGGTCAGGACTAGACTGGGATGGTGCTTTAAAGGGGGTCAGGACTAGACTGGGATGGGGCTTTAAAGGGGGTCAGGACTAGACTGGGATGGGGCTTTAAAGGGGGTCAGGACTAGACTGGGATGGGGCTTTCAGAGCGTTGGACCGTGTCTTCAGGTTCTGCGGCGGACACGGCCGCCATGGCCCAGGCGGAGGGGTTCGGCAGTTCTAGGGACAGCTCTAAGATACCGGAGAGCCAGGTGTCTGTCACCATCCTGCTCCCCCAGAAGGTAAGACACCAGTCCATGTGTCTGTCTGTCCACACGTCTGTCTGTCTGATCTCTCTACAACTGAATCTGTCAAAGAAGTACAAATACCTGGAAGTTGTACTGGAAGTACCGCAGTACTGTAACTACAATTCTACGTTTAGTACATTAGTACACACTCAAGGTACGTGGATTCTGCAGGTCAACCTGGGTCAGGATGTGGACGTGTTGGTGGAATTCCTGAACCGGAGCGACATCCCCCGGACCATCCAGGGTCAGCTGGACGGCTACATCATCTACTACACCGGCGTCACCTCCAGCCACTTCAAACACTCCAAGTTCTCCATCACTATACCGCCCAAGGAGGGTGAGCACCACCGCCGCCACCAGCCATGGAGAGCGAGGACCGGCGCCCCCTGTCTGCGGCTTTCTGAATGACCTCTGTGGTTTTGTTTGTCCATCACAGTGAAGACGGACCTGGTGACGGTGAAGGCGGAAGAGTACGCGCCGCTGCTGGGCTCGCAGGCCTCCCTGCGCTTCATCGTGACGGGGCTCTATGACCAGCAGGCGCTGAACGCCATGAGGGTCCTCAACCTGGAGGTCCCGCCCCTCATCATCGAGGTAACACACGCTCATCTCTCTGTGTGGATGGTATTCTGGAAAAAATGGCAGAAAATCGATATATAGAAAGGAGAAAATAAACAGAAAGGGTTAAAATAATGTGCCGACAGGAATAATCATCATAAAACCTTCCTATTTTTATTTATATTAGTTCACATCTGAGCTTGAAGAACGTCTTGATGTTCTAAAAGCATCAAAAATACAATATTTTATTCAACCACCCCCCTCCAGGTGAGCGGCCTTTTCCAGGTGCAGCAGCAGATGTACGTCAGGGTGTCCTTCACTAACCCTTACGGCTACGCTCTGCAGAACGTGCATGTCTGCATGGAAGGACCCGGAATCATCAACCACCGCCATCGCTACTACAGGTAACTACAGGTAGACCCACCTGTAGGTCACTATAGGTAACTACAGGTAGACCCACCTACAGGTAACTACAGGTAGACCCACCTGTAGGTAGACGCAGATAGACTCACCTACAGGTAACTAAAGGTAACTACAGGTAGACCCACCTGTAGGTAGACGCAGATAGACTCACCTACAGGTAACTAAAGGTAACTACAGGTAGACCCACCTGTAGGTAGACGCAGATAGACTCACCTACAGGTAACTAAAGGTAACTACAGGTAGACCCACCTGTAGGTCACTATAGGTAACCACAGGTAGACCCACCTGTAGGTAGACACAGGTAGACTCACCTACAGGTAACTACAGGTAGACTCACCTACAGGTAACTACAGGTAGACCCACCTACAGGTAGACTCAGTTTCAGGTGCCTGTGTGTATTTATACCCCCTGTGTGTACTTGTACCTGTGTTCCAGCATCATCGAGCCCCATGGCAGCATCTCCTGGCAGGAGTCCTGCTCCCCGAGGCTGGGCGGGCACCGCGGCGTGGTGGCGGTGATGGACTGTGACCAAATCCGTCAGGTAAATCCATCACTTCCTGTCTACCTATTGCACCATTATACCTTTCACTCCAGTACTGTATGACTAATTACAAGTACTTTATTTTACATATTCTACGTACCTTAAACACACACTAGTTGTTGACATTTTAATTTGGCCATTAGGTCACATTTAATTGATCATTTGTTTATGTAGCTAAATCAACACGTTAACATGTTAACGTCGTTCATCGCCCTCATTTGGCCCACGTTAAAAAAACAACAATGAAAAATACAGAGTTGGTGCCAGCTTGTTCTGTCCTGGTTTTCGGTCGTCACCATCATAGTTTCTGATTTTACGACATCTTAAATTTTGGTTTTACAACATTTTGGGTTTTACGATATCTTGTTTTTTGGCCGTCACCATCTTTGTGATTCAAGATTGCACACTGAGTGTGAAAAGTGTGTTTGGGGCCGGCGGCGTTACGTGACCAGAAGTCGTAGTTAAACGTTACAGTTGAGACGACGCAAACCAACCGCGGGTCAAATGTCACCGACAGCATCCAACGCGTTTGGGGATCGTAACGAAGCGAGCACACTTGCATTGATTTAACCTGTGTGTGTGTGTTTGTGTTTGTGTTTTCAGATGCAGGGAGTTGTTTATATCAATGTCCAACCCTGAGATGATTGGTTCGCAGAGCCGTGACCCCACCCTCTCGCCACATCTGCCACACCTGCACCAATCACAGCAGTTTAAACCTGAGTGGGCGGAGCCAATCTACCATATTGATTTCTTCTTTTATTTGATTTAGGACACAAATGATCTTTTTTACATTTTTATTTTGCTGCACTGATGGAGGGAAGTTAGATTAGTGAGGGAGGTTAAAGGTCACAGTATCCTTAAAGTATCTATTCTCAAATTAATACATCTGTTTTAATTGCTCTTTATAAGGCAGATGGGCACATGGAAAATCAATATTTTAGATTTATAAAATCATCATGTAAACACACATTCATATCAATAATAATAACACAGACATCTGGTTTGTTTACATTATCCCAGTTTAAACCTGAGTTCATTCAGATGAGGGGAAAGTATGTGGACGCCTACATGATGCTTCCCCATGTGATTGTGGCAGCTGCTGTCCACATACTTTTGCCCACTGAGAGAAGGCTAAAAGTCAGCCTTTTATTTCCTAGTTCTGTTCACATGAATAATTATACATTTTAAGGAGTTTTTAGTTTAATTGTTGCTCCTGATTAAATAAATGTTTTTTAAACCCTATAAACCATAGAAAACAGAACAATAAACTGTTAAAACAAGCTGCCAGAAAACTACAGTTTCATGTATGAGCACCTTCAGTCCTGATCATAAATACATAGAATACATATAAACAGTATGTTTACATGAAGAACTGTTATTTTTATCAGGAAAACACACGTTTAATTATTTACTGCAGATGAAGCACGAGGGCGGATTATGTTTTTATTTTTCACACTCACAGAAACATTGATTTGGATCGACCCTTAGATGACAAAAATGTCTCATTCCTATTAAATACCATGTATATTATGATAATATATATATTCATATTATTACCCTCTTCAGTGCTGATCATAAATCACTAATTTTCTAAATTGTTTAAATGCCAATTTGTTTCCATGATGCCACACAGAAATATAATTATTCAGACAAAAACATCAAACAAATGCAAACTAAAGGATTTTTGACAACTGAAGAAAATGACCAGAATGACGTGTTTCCTCCATCAGACCTCTGAGCCAATGATATGACGTATTAATCAATCAGAACGCCTCCTGATCAATAAACGCCATCCAGGGAGTCTGGATGATTCTATTTCCCTTTAACACCTGTATTCATGCCGAAGCTTTCTATTCACAATAAACGCATTTTCAAAACCACTGAAGGAGTCTCACGTTATCATTTATTGTTTTCAAATCGATCACAATCATTGACGACTGGATCTAATAGAAATCACTCCAACGCAGCGTCATCACGATCATTTTAATATTTAATGTTACAACTGGAAGTTTGACTTTAGTAGAGAAAAAGTAGGGTCTGCTGGTCCTCCTGGTGGTCCTCCTGGTGGATCTCCTGGTGGTCCTCCTAGTGGTCCTCCTGCTGGATCTCCTGGTAATCCTCCTGGTGGATCTCCTGGTGGTCCTCCTAGTGGTCCTCCTGCTGGATCTCCTGGTAATCCTCCTGCTGGATCTCCTGCTGGATCTCCTTCTGGGTCTCCTGGTGGTCCCCCTATTTGTCCTCCTGCTGGATCTCCTGGTATCCTCCCTGTGGTCCTCCTAGTGGTCCTCCTGGTCCCTCTGGAACGGAAGGTCATAAAGACATTTGTGTACTACTCGGTAGATGGTAGTTCTGCTAGTAGTACTGCCAGTAGTACTGCTAGTAGTACTGCATCATGCCATGTTGTTCTTTAAAGTAAAAAGTAACTACAACAGTTAAATATTTCCCTCTGAGATCCAGTGAAGTAGAAAGTACTCTCAAGTTTAATACAAGTATAGCAAACAGTACTTGAGTGTGTTGTGTACTGCTACAGACAGGACTGAGCTGCTGCAGTTACACCCTCTCACCACTAGGCGGAGCCTGCAGCCTGGGATTTACCACTCTGACCTGCAGCCTTGAACACACCACAGTTATCTTAAACATGCAAATGTGATATTTTTACTTGATTTAACTCTTCAGCGAATATTATATATATTTTAATGATTTACAGACACAAACAGTTATATTATTAATACTTATTTTTTTTGTACAACCTTGAACTTTTCTATGATAATATTTTTGAGTGATTTTGACTAAACTGTGTTGTTTGTTCTGGTGTTTCAGGTTCTCAGCAGCGTTAGTGAAAATGAACCGAAGTTCAACTGCAGCAGATTCAACCAGCAGTTACTTCTAACTCACGTTCTCGTTTTCACAACAAAAGTTACCAGAAAGTCAAAGGTCAGAGGTCACGCTCACCTGATGGTGTTCCTGTAACTTGTGTGTGTTCTGTAGGTGTCAACACTCCCATCCCCCACCCACCGACGACAATAGGTGAGTCGTTGTCACGGTAACTGTATCTAATGTATCAGCATCTCAAAACTGGTCTGTCAGGATACCACACACACACACGCACACCCACACACACACACACACACACACGTACGTTTGTTCTTGTGAGGACTGTGACATCACATCCAGTCTACTAACTCCGTTAGCTCTGCAGGCTAGCGGCACCCATACACATGGCTAGTAGGCTACTAATGCTAATCACTAGCATTCACATAGCTACGGTGATGCTAATAACTAGCATACACATGGCTAGTACTAATGCTAATAACTAGCATACACATAGCTAGCACAAATGCTAATCACTAGCACATAGCTAGTTACACTGCTTATTGTTGGTTTTTGATCGGGGTGGTTGGGCTAAGATGCTAGCGGCAGCTTCGAGTCCCGATCAATAAACACCCATAAGATGAAAACATGGCCTCATATGAATAAAACCAACAATAAGCATCAACATCATCACCCTAAGGACCGTAACAAGGCGTTGTCACACGTTAGGATGATTCATTAGAAACATAAATATGTACATTCATGGGAAGTTAGCTAGCATAGATGCTGGTTGTTAGCATCGTAATAAACTTTATAAACTCGTAAATTTGTGACTTTTTTTTCTCTGAATATTGCCCCCTCTCTCAGCTCTGTTTTGTTTTTTTCCTACAGTGGCCCTGATACAGCGTGTGGTACGTGAGTGCAGCGTGGAGTGGGATGAACTACAAACATGGCGGCGGTGCTCCTTCTTCCTTGTTGGTGTGTGAGCGGCGGTGGAGCGAGGCCTCCAGCTGCAGGCAAACAACTGTTACCTACAAATCATCCGTCACTCTAGGAAACCGGTTTTTCACCCCTCCTCCCTTTCGCCCCTCCCCCTCCCCCCCCCCCCCCCCCTCCCCCCTCCCCCCTCCTTCAGACCACATGTCTGAGCTGCTGCATCTCTTCTCCTCCGCTCCTCAAACATCTTTTTTTCTTCTCCCTGCGAGCAGAGACAACAGAGGATGAACATGTGTTTTTGTGAAGCTGGTTTGGGATCAGCATGTGCTCGTCATCCCCCAAACTGCCGACAGGTGTTGGCTTCATGTGACTGCCTGCCTGTCCGGACAACGCTCCAATGAGGGAGGAGGAGGAGGAGTGTGTAAAGTTTCATCAACAACTGTGTCAGCTGGTTGAGGAGTTGAGAAACAGATCTCCTTCCTCCACACCGGTGGAGATGCAGGGTTAGGGGATGACTCTCCACCTCCTCCTGCAACTCCTCCTCCTCCTCCTCCTCCTCCTCCTCCTCCACCTCCTCCTCCTTCCCTTCCACCTCCTCCCTCTCCACGTCCACCTCCTCCTCCTTCCCTTCCACCTCCTCCTCCTGCTCAGTGAAAGGATGAATCCACCCTTTTGTTGGCGATGGTTGGTTACCTGGCAACGTCTCCATGGTTACAGTCCAATAAATAACATCACTCTCTGTCGTCGTGGTTTTCAGGCCGGGATGCAAAAAGAAACTTTGACTTGTTTCCTGTAAAAACTCTCAGAAATGTTGTTTATCTGATATTTAAAGTTCTGAAATATTCTTCAACGTTCTGAAAAACACACAAAGATAAACAGATAAATAAAATAACCTGTAAAGACGAAGACGAGAGAGCAGACGACATGCACGTTGTATCATATTTTATTTCTGTTCTCACCATGGAAACAAGCAGACATGCTAACATGCTAACATGCTAGCCAGGAACGTTGACTTTTAAATTGTTGTATTTTATTTATTTATTTTATTTTTAATGTTGAGTGTCAAATTGTTTCTACATCAGAGGAGAAGTAACTTGAAGTAGAAGAATTATCCCTAAGTGTGTGTGTGTGTGTGTGTGTGTGTGTGTGTTTGTTAGTGTGTGTCTGTGTCTGTGTCTGTGTGTGTGTGTGTGTGTGTGTGTGTGTGTGTGTGTGTGTGTGTGTGTGTGTGTGTGTCTGTGTCTGTGTGTGTGTGTGTGTGTGTGTCTGTGTCTGTGTGTCTGTGTGTGTGTGTGTGTGTCTGTGTGTGTGTGTCTGTGTGTCTGTGTGTGTGTGTGTGTGTGTGTGTGTGTGTGTGTGTGTGTGTGTGTGTGTGTGTGTCTGTGTGTGTGTGTGTGTGTGTGTCTGTGTGTGTGTGTGTGTGTGTGTGTGTGTGTGTGTGTGTGTGTGTGTGTGTGTGTGTGTGTGTGTGTGTGTCTGTGTGTGTGTGTGTGTGTGTGTGTGTGTGTGTGTGTGTGTGTAATGAAATGGAGGCTCCTGCAGTCTCTTCGTCTGTCAACATTAACCACAGATCTGTTTCTGCTTCTCTATCAGATTCTTCGTCATCAGGAGGTTTAAAGTCCGACTGAAGTGTACAAGTACACAGCTGAAGTACTTGGTGAGGTATAAATACAAGTAAAAGTCTTGCATTTAACATTACACTTGAGTAAAAGCACATGAGTAAGTAAATGAGATACATGTTTCTCAGCTGCCACGCTAGCTGTTTCCCCCTGCTTCCAGTCTTTATGCTAAGCTAAGCTAACTCCATCCACTCTTCAGGTTTTATGGTGGAATTATTTTTACTTTCATGGTTTTAAGGTGGAATTCCTTTGCTGTTAATTTTACTCTTCAGGTATTAAGGTGGAAGTATTTTACTTTTGACTTTACTCAAAATGTTTTAAGGTGGAATTCCTTTACTTTTGACGTTACTCTTCAGGTTTTAAGGTGGAATTTTTTGACTTTTCAGGTTTTAAGATGTACTTCCTTTACTTTTGACTTTATTCATAATGTTTTAAGGTGGAATACCTTTACCTTTGACTTTAAGGTGGAAGGATTATACCTTATACTTTAAAGATTGATTATTAAGCCTTTAAGGTTTTGTGGTGGAATTACTTTACTTGTTGGGTTTTAAGGTGGAATTGGCTTTCCCTCAGACGGTGTGACCTCAGCTCTTATTTGTGTAGCTGAAGGACTTTTAAAGGTGTTTACGTGGATCTAAAACGCATGTTTCTCTGAGTTAGAAGTCATCTTTCCACAGTGAAAGCTGCTGAAGGAGGCGGAGAGCCTCCGAAACAAACTGAGCTCAAACTAAAGTGCTGGTAACACCCAGCCCCCCTCCCCCCTCCTCCATCAGCAGCAACAGGCCCAACCAGCCTGAGAGACTCTTCCTGCTCTGCTGCAGCCGCCTGCAGGGGAGGAGGGGTGAGATGGGGATGATGGGAGGAGGATGGGAGGAGGAGGAGGAGGATGGGAGGAGGAGGAGGATGGGAGGAGGGGTCTGTATCTGGAGATGGAAGGCTGGCAGGAATGTGGGAGAAGAACGAGCAGCGAGGACTCGAGGCGCTGCGAGTCCGAGTCCTCGTTTCCATCTTCGGCTGAACTCCAGTTTGAGTCCGACCTTAAAGAGCAAGAGAGCACGAGACCGAAGCTGCTGCTGAGTTATTAATACACACACACACACACACACACACACACACACACACACACACACACACACACACACACACACACACACACACACACACACACACACACACACACATGCCCTCATCCCTGCCGACTGCTTCTAAATCATTTCCATGCACACAGCTGCCCTAATGAATGGCTTAATAAAACACATTGTATGAATGTGTGATCTTGTAAAGAACATTTTAAAGGACTTTACTTTTCACCTTTGAAGATTTTAAGGTTGTAATTATTTGACTTTTGAAGGATTTGCTTTCAGTTTAACTCTGCTTTTAAGGTTATGAGTTGTAATCCTTTTAAATGAACATTTTTAAGATGTTAATAAAGAACCTTTTCAACATGTAAGTCACTCATTTAATAAAAAATCACTTAAATATTTCCATGTCCGTAACGTGGTCACAGATTTATTAATGAGAATTCATTTTTTATATGTAAATGTGTAAACAAGTCATTATTTTCCTTCATCAAACAGGAAGTTGATTGAGTCCTTTAGAAATAAAACCTTTCTTTAATTCGGAGGAAACAGGACGTGAAAGATTAGAATGTTTTGGAGACGCGTGAAGAAAAGATTTAATGTTTGTTTATTTTGTTCTGATAAAACATCCATCACCTCTTCATCTCTTTATTTTAGATTTAAATGAATTTCATAACAAGTTAATAATTAAACATTCCTAACTTTCCCAACACCTCCCTAGAAACAGTAGCAGCCCCCCCCCCCTCCCCTCCCCCTCCCCTCGAGGCTGACGGTTGGCATCCTCTCTTCCCTCTAAAGCTCGCGAGATCTCCCGCTCTCCCTCACTCTCCCGCTGCTTGTCCCCCCCAAACCTCGCGAGAGCAGCGCGGATGGTTTCTTATCTCGCAGCACCTTCCGTGAAACGACCCAAACAAACAAACAAAACGCTTTTTTAAAAGCAACTGAAACTAAACAACAAGACTCACTTTTTCTTCTTCTTCTTGTTTTTTGATTTCATTTTTATTTCGGTGACGTCGTGAAGTTAAACTCCACCTGTGACGTTTCAACTGACAGCGTGTTTGAACGTTAAAAGTATCTTTTCATTTGTTGCGCAAACAAAGTAGCGAACAGAGACACGTGACATCAGAGGACGAGTCAATGCTTCTCTTTTAAAGAAGATGATCAACAGAGTGGGATTATTTGCTGCTCCATCGGTACCGGGAGGACGGCCGAAGTAATCCGGTACTGAGAGGGGGAGGGAGGTAGGGAGGGAGGGAGGGAGAGAGATGCTTGGTGGCCACGTCCCCTTGGAGACTGGGAGACAACACGTGATGAGCTTTACTTATCAGGTTTAGAGGGAGAGAGACACCGAGAGAGGGAGAGAGAGAGGGAGGACACACTTCCAGGGAGTCCGAGGAGGAATTAAAAAAAAGAAAACTCTCAACACCTTTTTCTTCTCGACGACTCGTTTCCGCGAGTCTGCGCTGCTTTATTTTTGTTTCTCCTCCGAGAGAGGACGAGAGGAGGAGGAGGAGAGGAGGAGGAGGAGGAGGGGAGGAGGAGGAGGAGGAGAAGCCGGAGTAAAGTTTGTCCAAGTTTGCACATCCCTTCGGAAACGCCATTTTGATTCCTCTCCGGAGCAAGTTTGCAGCCTCTCTCTCTCTTTCTCCCTTCTTTTTTTTTTCTTCATCCCTCCCCCCTCCCCCCTCTATCATCCACCATCACCGCCGTTCATCATCATCATCATCGCCCCCACCACCACCATCATCATCCTCCTCGCCACGATGTCTCGGCGCAAGCAGCCCAACCCCAACAAAGTGAAGCGTAAGTCGGCTCTCTTTCCTCTCCGCGCTCCATCCGCGTGTTCGATGCCCGGCGGGCCGCCCTGTGCCCGCTCGGGTCCGGGGGGCAACTTTGGCTGCTCCGCGGCGGTTTAAAGTAAAGTTTTCACAGCGGAGGAGCAGCAGCAGCAGGAGGAGGAGGAGGAGGAGGAGGAGGGGGAGGGTTGCTCTCCTCTCCGTGTTGCTTCCTAGTTCGATGCGCATCCAAGCGGTGGAATTCAGTCTCTTCCTCATTCAGCTAATTACCAGCAACTTTTCTCCTGCTGCAACTTTACCCCCTCGTCAATGCCTTTAATGCTGTTTAGTGTGTTATTGCCCCGCGGGGAGGGGGGGGGGGGGGTAGGACGAGGGGGGGGGGGGGGGGGGGGGGGTTCAAAGTCTGCTCGCCGCCGGAGTCGAGCATCCATATCTCGGGTGCACTTTGGTCGGAGCCTCGCTGCGAGTGGCCATGTGTAAAGCTACCAGACACCCGCGGACAAGCTGGCGGCACGCGGCACGGCGCTTCCGGCGCGCGCCTCCAAAGTAAAAGCAACCTGTTGAATGAGTGATGCTGCTGATGTGATGAAACTCAAGATGGCTTGTTCTGCACTAGTTCTTAGGATGTAATCGACGTCAGATTATTAATCCAGAAGGAAATTATTGAGCCAGATGTTGTAAATATACAATAACAAAGAAATCAAATACAGGTCGAGTCAGAATCTAACAATGCAGTAAAGGTGATGAGGGTTTTCTACGTCTAATTGTTAATTAATATTACACCTTATTCTAAACATTCAATTCAACTCCTACATAATATAAAACAGTATTTAAAATGTATATATAAATCAGAATGACATTTGCAAAAATATTTGCCTTATGTTTGACATAAAAAAAATATATCAAGTTGTGCTAAATAGGATCATTTGTATGTTTTGGTGTATAATTAATAATAACTTATTCAGTGTAGATGTACAAACACCAACAATAACACCGTTAAATAAGCGTGACGTTACATTTTTAAACTCTGAAATTCGTCTTTACTCTGAAGTTTTGTAGTTTTACTTTGAAGGGCTGGTCGCCCCTTCTTCCGGTCGCAGCCTCGCTAACGGCTGCTAGCTCGACGCCGCTGCCGTGACCTTGCCCCGACACATTTAGCCACAAACGGACGTCGATTCATTTACAAAGTGCGTCAACGGGGCGACGACGTCGAGCAACGTCGCCGAGTTGACCGACGTCTGTCAACTAAAGTTGCTTTCCTCGTGTTTTGGACACTTTTCTCGCTCGCTGAAGCGTCTCCGGTTACGCGCAGCAGCATCGACGTGACGCCTGTTGCATCCTCCCTCCTCCCCTCCTCCTCCTCCTCCTCCTCCCCTCCTCTCCCTCTTCTCTCTTTCGACATCATCACCGCGTTAACTTCCATTTTAAACTACAAACTCTCCTCGTCTCTTCGAACCGGCACCTTAAAGCGGCAGCGGCGCGTTCTGCGTCCGTGTCGGATGATGCCCGAGCTGTTGACCATGATGATAATAATGATGATGATAATAATAATACCGGGGGGGGGGCTGTTCCGGGTGAATAATTGATGGATAGAGTTTGGAGGAGATGGTTGAACTGGTTAGGTAATGGTTGCTAGAGATCCTCCCAGTCTCCCTCCCTCTCTACCTTTCTCCCTCTCCCCTCTCTCTCTCCCCATGTTGGCCTGATGTCTCTCTACCTCCCTGCTGATGAACTTTAACCCCGGTGTTTTTATCGTATTTAAGTACTAAAGTGAGTTTTATTTATTCAGGTTTTATAAAGGTAGTAGTAAGTAGAAGTACACGCATTTGTGGTAAAAGTAGAAGTACTGATTCCACTTCTTCCCTTGAGTAAAAGTGAGTAAAAAGTACTGAAAGTAGAAAGTACCACTTTGAAGTACATAAACTTTTTTTAATGTGTCGGGAGGAAGTAAAGTACAAGATACCTGGAAGTTCTACTCAAGTACAAATACTTTGTTCCTTCCCACCTCGCATTATAATAATGCTATGCTGCATGCTACGCTACGTGCTACGCTACGTGTACTCTTGCGTGAATAAAGCAGGTTGTGTTGTTGGGTCGACGCGTCGTGAGATGTGTGTTTTCGTGCTGGTGTTGTAGTTCCGATGTTCGATTCTATGAATTATTACGTTGTTTCTCTACAAGGTCGGGGTGAAGTCAGCTGACTGACAGGAAGTTGGTCAAAACAAAGACAGCGTGGTGGTGCATTGTGGGTATGTGATGCTCACAATGTACTTGGTAGCACTCTAGTGTACTTGGTAGTACTCCTGCAGCCTGTTGCATGTTTCTGTGGATGAAGGGAAGCTAAAAGCAGATCTTCTTGCAGTCTTTGGTCCTCTCCTCCTCCTGCTCCTGCTCCTCCTCCTCCTGCTGCTCCCCCCCCCCCCCCCCCTGCTGCTGCTGCTCTGTCAGGAGGAGGAGGAGGGAGAAGAGGAGGAGAGATCTGGATGAGCAGTTAGCATTCCATTACGAAATTCAACACTGAGGCCCTCGGCGACAGGCAGATCTCTCTCTCCTCTCTAGCTGGGGGGGTTGTAACTCGCCCTTCCACTCCTCGGTGCATGGAGGGAGGGAGGGGGGGGGGGGGGGGTCCTCCGCTGAGCTTCGGTGCTGAAACGTCTTCCATCTTTATGTCGTAGCAACAGGAGAGGATGCTGCCATTATTTGTGTGTGTGTGTTTATATAAATACACATATATATTTATTTATTTATATAGTGTGTGTGTCCACAAGCTAACTTACTGTCATAGCTTTGTTTCTTCTTCTTCTGTGGTGGACATTTTGAAATGCTGACGGTCGATGATGTAGTCGCTGATGACACACACACACACACACACACACACACACACACACACACACACACACACACACACAAAGAGGATCTTGTGTGTGACGGGGTATCCTCCATTGTAAGTGGTTTTTGGGGGTGGACTGAACACACACACACACACACACACACACACACACACACACACACACGGCCTGCAGACACACTCGTGTAAAGGCATGACTCAGCATGATCGGAGAGTGATGCTTGTTTCCTGCAGGTGATGAAAGCCGTATTTTAACGAGCAATGACGTTAATCATTTCAAGTTAAATAAAGTTTTACTGAAATACATTTTGAGAAAATAAAGCAGCTTTTGAAAATACAAGTAAATATGCATTTTGATCATTTATTACATCTTTTATTCTATTTTGTTTTTATACAAATTTAAAATAAAGTTGCACATTTTGAATAGATAGCCAAATAAAATAATTATTTTTTAAAAACTGAATTAAAGAGAATAGAGTTAGGATTATTCCATCATTGAAATGAGAGGAACACATTTAATTATAATCATTAGCACCAGTATTGTGTAATTAACGCCACTAAAGGTGTGTGTGTGTGTGTGTGTGTGTGTGTGTGTGTGTGTGTGTGTGTGTGTGTGTGTGTGTGTGTGTGTGTGTGTGTGTGTGTGTGTGTGTGTGTGTGTGTGTGTGTGTGTGTGTGTGTGTGTGTGTGTGTGTGTGTGTGTGTGTGTCTCTCTCTCTCTCTCTCTCTCTCACTGGGACGTTTGTGTCCACAGAGACTGAAGCTCTAATTAAAAGCTCTTCGTCCCTCTGAGACTTTTGTTGCCTCCACATTAGCCTCCATTTACACACACACACACCACACACACACACACACACACACACACACACACGTCTGTCTCTATTGATCCCCCGGTCTGGTTGATCAGCGTCGTTACGACGTCTCTCCGGATGCTAACGATCCTCGTCTGTCTGTCACCGGTGAAGGCTGGCTCTGATTGGCTGAAATCATCTTTGGTTGAAGGTGATGTAATCAATATGCTTGTTTGGTTTTGACGCTCTGAAAACCCACCAGCTTTGCTGTGATGTCATACATTGCGTTGAGCGAGGCGAGCTTTATACGATCTTAAACCCATCCAAACCGTATTCATGTGTTCAGGATAAGAAACGTGTAGGGCTCGGATTTCTGAAGCCTTGTGAACGAGATAAAATCGTGTTCGCGTCCTGCACATGCGCTTCTTTTCACCGGGGATTTCACCAGGAAGTGGAAGGAAGCGCCGACGCCGTCATAAATAGTAATGTTGTTGCCGGGACAGTCAAACGATACCATGGCTTCGAAACAACTCATTTCTGCCATAGCTTTCACGTGTTGCCACAGCAATGGCAAACATCCGGTCAAGCTCCTTCTCTTCTTTCTCTCTTCTTCTGCGTTTTTGTAACAGAAACAGCGCCACATATAGGCCTGGAATATGTACTACAGCACGCTGAGTCGTTTTCAGTGGATTCGTCTCGATGCAGATTTTCTTTAAACGACGCCAAGGAAAAACGGAGAAAAAAGTTTGTTTTGGTACGTGTGGACGGGGCCTTAGATAAGGTTATGTCCCACTCCCATCCCCGATGGAGGAGGGGGGGAGGAGGAGGAGGAGGACAGTGACCGAAAGGAGCCGGAAAATGACTGTTCTTTTCCTTTTAGAACACGACTATAGCCTCGGAAAAGAACTTTTTCAACTTAATTAAATAGATTGACAGAAAAACTTGTACTTTTTAAATGACTTGTAACTTTAAATTGTGACCGTAAACATTGATGTGTGACTTTTTAACATCAGAATGTTGATTTGAACCTTAAAAGTGAACTTTGGGAACTTTTAAATGAGACTTTTTCAGCTCGGCTCTGTATGTGTTAAACATTTGAAATGCTTTCAGCAGGACTTTAAGTGTTCAATGTGACCGTCTTTGTAGATGAAACTAGTGTTTTGGGTTTGATGGAGGACGCGTGTGATGTCACACATGTTGAGGGTCCTGAGGGTGCAGGTCTGGTCTGGTCTGGTCTGGTCTGGTCCGGGTGGGGGTTTCTGTGTGGATGCAGACTGAGAGGTGTGGAGGAGGAGGGAGGTGGGGGAGGGGTGGGAGTTAAACTGTTACACCTCCGGCTGGACCAAATGGCTCGTCACCCCTCCCCCTCCCCTGAATGTGTTGATGCCGTTAAACTGGCCGCTGTAGTTTACTCAGTGATGTCGTCACTGCTCATGTGACAGGAAGTGATGTCACACAGACTGAAGGCGTCCAGGTGAGTCACAGGTGGATCAGACGGCGGCCGTTTTGTGGTCGATGGTGTTAAAACATTAAGTATGTGACTCCTCGACTCCTCCACCAGACTCCATTCAGAAAATGGTGGATTTTAAAATCGGCCTCATCATGAGAGGAGACTGAACCTGAAGATGATTCTTATTACTTATCAACATGCAATGTTTATCAAGTCATATTTAAATGTGTATAAAGTTGCATATTTAAGTCCTGTTTAAGTGCTCACACTGAGCTCGTTGCAACCTGAAGCTGAGCAGTAAGCGACGGTAGAAACTCGTATCCCAGGATGCACCAGTGCAGGCCGATCCCGGTGAATCGCCGATAACCAATAACCGATAAGCTGATCGATTGTCTCCCTGAGCAACGACGCTAAG
>NW_028155440.1:0-23477 GCF_963514095.1 Eutrigla gurnardus | reverse complement strand
GACTAGCAGAGCAGACCAACATGGAGGGACTAGCAGAGCAGACCAACATGGAGGGACTAGCAGAGCAGACCAACATGGAGGGACTAGCAGAGCAGACCAACAGGGAGGGACTAGCAGAGCAGACCAACATGGAGGGACTAGCAGAGCAGACCAACATGGAGGGACTAGCAGAGCAGACCAACATGGAGGGACTAGCAGAGCAGACCAACATGGAGGGACTAGCAGAGCAGACCAACATGGAGGGACAGGCCCAGCAGACCAACATGGAGGGACTAGCAGAGCAGACCAACATGGAGGGACTAGCAGAGCAGACCAACATGGAGGGACTAGCAGAGCAGACCAACATGGAGGGACTAGCAGAGCAGACCAACATGGAGGGACAGGCCCAGCAGACCAACATGGAGGGACTAGCAGAGCAGACCAACATGGAGGGACTAGCAGAGCAGACCAACATGGAGGGACAGGCCCAGCAGACCAACATGGAGGGACTAGCAGAGCAGACCAACATGGAGGGACTAGCAGAGCAGACCAACATGGAGGGACTAGCAGAGCAGACCAACATGGAGGGACTAGCAGAGCAGACCAACATGGAGGGCCAGGCACAGCAGACCAACATGGAGGGACTAGCAGAGCAGACCAACATGGAGGGACAAGCAGAGCAGACCAACATGGAGGGACAGGCCCAGCAGACCAACATGGAGGGACTAGCAGAGCAGACCAACATGGAGGGACTAGCAGAGCAGACCAACATGGAGGGACTAGCAGAGCAGACCAACATGGAGGGACTAGCAGAGCAGACCAACATGGAGGGCCAGGCACAGCAGACCAACATGGAGGGACTAGCAGAGCAGACCAACATGGAGGGACTAGCAGAGCAGACCAACATGGAGGGACTAGCAGAGCAGACCAACATGGAGGGACAAGCAGAGCAGACCAACATGGAGGGCCAGGCACAGCAGACCAACATGGAGGGACTAGCAGAGCAGACCAACATGGAGGGACTAGCAGAGCAGACCAACATGGAGGGACTAGCAGAGCAGACCAACATGGAGGGCCAGGCACAGCAGACCAACATGGAGGGACTAGCAGAGCAGACCAACATGGAGGGACTAGCAGAGCAGACCAACATGGAGGGAGTAGCAGAGCAGACCAACAGGGAGGGCCAGGCACAGCAGACCAACATGGAGGGACTAGCAGAGCAGACCAACATGGAGGGACTAGCAGAGCAGACCAACATGGAGGGACTAGCAGAGCAGACCAACATGGAGGGACTAGCAGAGCAGACCAACATGGAGGGCCAGGCACAGCAGACAACATGGAGGGACTAGCAGAGCAGACCAACATGGAGGGACTAGCAGAGCAGACCAACATGGAGGGAGTAGCAGAGCAGACCAACATGGAGGGCCAGGCACAGCAGACCAACATGGAGGGACTAGCAGAGCAGACCAACATGGAGGGACTAGCAGAGCAGACCAACATGGAGGGCCAGGCACAGCAGACCAACATGGAGGGACTAGCAGAGCAGACCAACATGGAGGGACAAGCAGAGCAGACCAACATGGAGGGACAGGCCCAGCAGACCAACATGGAGGGACTAGCAGAGCAGACCAACATGGAGGGACTAGCAGAGCAGACCAACATTGAGGGACTAGCAGAGCAGACCAACATGGAGGGACAGGCCCAGCAGACCAACATGGAGGGACTAGCAGAGCAGACCAACATGGAGGGACTAGCAGAGCAGACCAACATGGAGGGACTAGCAGAGCAGACCAACATGAAGGGCCGGGCACAGCAGACCAACATGGAGGGACTAGCAGAGCAGACCAACATGGAGGGACAAGCAGAGCAGACCAACATGGAGGGACTAGCAGAGCAGACCAACATGGAGGGCCAGGCACAGCAGACCAACATGGAGGGACTAGCAGAGCAGACCAACATGGAGGGACTAGCAGAGCAGACCAACATGGAGGGACTAGCAGAGCAGACCAACATGGAGGGAGTAGCAGAGCAGACCAACATGGAGGGCCAGGCACAGCAGACCAACATGGAGGGACTAGCAGAGTAGACCAACATGGAGGGACTAGCAGAGCAGACCAACATGGAGGGCCAGGCACAGCAGACCAACATGGAGGGACTAGCAGAGCAGACCAACATGGAGGGACAAGCAGAGCAGACCAACATGGAGGGACAGGCCCAGCAGACCAACATGGAGGGACTAGCAGAGCAGACCAACATGGAGGGACTAGCAGAGCAGACCAACATGGAGGGACTAGCAGAGCAGACCAACATGGAGGGATTAGCAGAGCAGACCAACATGGAGGGACTAGCAGAGCAGACCAACATGGAGGGCCAGGCACAGTACACCAACATGGAGGGACTAGCAGAGCAGACCAACATGGAGGGACTAGCAGAGCAGACCAACATGGAGGGACTAGCAGAGCAGACCAACATGGAGGGACTAGCAGAGCAGACCAACATGGAGGGACTAGCAGAGCAGACCAACAGGGAGGGACTAGCAGAGCAGACCAACATGGAGGGACTAGCAGAGCAGACCAACATGGAGGGACTAGCAGAGCAGACCAACATGGAGGGACTAGCAGAGCAGACCAACATGGAGGGACTAGCAGAGCAGACCAACATGGAGGGACAGGCCCAGCAGACCAACATGGAGGGACTAGCAGAGCAGACCAACATGGAGGGACTAGCAGAGCAGACCAACATGGAGGGACTAGCAGAGCAGACCAACATGGAGGGACTAGCAGAGCAGACCAACATGGAGGGACAGGCCCAGCAGACCAACATGGAGGGACTAGCAGAGCAGACCAACATGGAGGGACTAGCAGAGCAGACCAACATGGAGGGACAGGCCCAGCAGACCAACATGGAGGGACTAGCAGAGCAGACCAACATGGAGGGACTAGCAGAGCAGACCAACATGGAGGGACTAGCAGAGCAGACCAACATGGAGGGACTAGCAGAGCAGACCAACATGGAGGGCCAGGCACAGCAGACCAACATGGAGGGACTAGCAGAGCAGACCAACATGGAGGGACAAGCAGAGCAGACCAACATGGAGGGACAGGCCCAGCAGACCAACATGGAGGGACTAGCAGAGCAGACCAACATGGAGGGACTAGCAGAGCAGACCAACATGGAGGGACTAGCAGAGCAGACCAACATGGAGGGACTAGCAGAGCAGACCAACATGGAGGGCCAGGCACAGCAGACCAACATGGAGGGACTAGCAGAGCAGACCAACATGGAGGGACTAGCAGAGCAGACCAACATGGAGGGACTAGCAGAGCAGACCAACATGGAGGGACAAGCAGAGCAGACCAACATGGAGGGCCAGGCACAGCAGACCAACATGGAGGGACTAGCAGAGCAGACCAACATGGAGGGACTAGCAGAGCAGACCAACATGGAGGGACTAGCAGAGCAGACCAACATGGAGGGACTAGCAGAGCAGACCAACATGGAGGGCCAGGCACAGCAGACCAACATGGAGGGACTAGCAGAGCAGACCAACATTAAGGGACTAGCAGACCAGACCAACATGGAGGGAGTAGCAGAGCAGACCAACATGGAGGGCCAGGCACAGCAGACCAACATGGAGGGACTAGCAGAGCAGACCAACATGGAGGGACTAGCAGAGCAGACCAACATGGAGGGACTAGCAGAGCAGACCAACATGGAGGGCCAGGCACAGCAGACCAACATGGAGGGACTAGCAGAGCAGACCAACATGGAGGGACAAGCAGAGCAGACCAACATGGAGGGACAGGCCCAGCAGACCAACATGGAGGGACTAGCAGAGCAGACCAACAGGGAGGGACTAGCAGAGCAGACCAACATGGAGGGACTAGCAGAGCAGACCAACATGGAGGGACTAGCAGAGCAGACCAACATGGAGGGCCAGGCACAGCAGACCAACATGGAGGGACTAGCAGAGCAGACCAACATGGAGGGACAAGCAGAGCAGACCAACATGGAGGGACAGGCCCAGCAGACCAACATGGAGGGACTAGCAGAGCAGACCAACATGGAGGGACTAGCAGAGCAGACCAACATGGAGGGACTAGCAGAGCAGACCAACATGGAGGGACTAGCAGAGCAGACCAACATGGAGGGACTAGCAGAGCAGACCAACATGGAGGGACTAGCAGAGCAGACCAACATGGAGGGCCAGGCACAGCAGACCAACATGGAGGGACTAGCAGAGCAGACCAACATTGAGGGACTAGCAGACCAGACCAACATGGAGGGAGTAGCAGAGCAGACCAACATGGAGGGCCAGGCACAGCAGACCAACATGGAGGGACTAGCAGAGCAGACCAACATGGAGGGACTAGCAGAGCAGACCAACATGGAGGGACTAGCAGAGCAGACCAACATGGAGGGCCAGGCACAGCAGACCAACATGGAGGGACTAGCAGAGCAGACCAACATGGAGGGACAAGCAGAGCAGACCAACATGGAGGGACAGGCCCAGCAGACCAACATGGAGGGACTAGCAGAGCAGACCAACAGGGAGGGACTAGCAGAGCAGACCAACATGGAGGGACTAGCAGAGCAGACCAACATGGAGGGACTAGCAGAGCAGACCAACATGGAGGGCCAGGCACAGCAGACCAACATGGAGGGACTAGCAGAGCAGACCAACATGGAGGGACAAGCAGAGCAGACCAACATGGATGGACAGGCCCAGCAGACCAACATGGAGGGACTAGCAGAGCAGACCAACATGGAGGGACTAGCAGAGCAGACCAACATGGAGGGACTAGCAGAGCAGACCAACATGGAGGGACTAGCAGAGCAGACCAACATGGAGGGACAGGCCCAGCAGACTAACATGGAGGGACTAGCAGAGCAGACCAACATGGAGGGACTAGCAGAGCAGACCAACATGGAGGGACTAGCAGAGCAGACCAACATGGAGGGACTAGCAGAGCAGACCAACATGGAGGGACTAGCAGAGCAGACCAACATGGAGGGCCAGGCACAGCAGACCAACATGGAGGGACTAGCAGAGCAGACCAACATGGAGGGACAAGCAGAGCAGACCAACATGGAGGGACAGGCCCAGCAGACCAACATGGAGGGACTAGCAGAGCAGACCAACATGGAGGGACTAGCAGAGCAGACCAACATGGAGGGACTAGCAGAGCAGACCAACATGGAGGGACTAGCAGAGCAGACCAACATGGAGGGACTAGCAGAGCAGACCAACATGGAGGGCCAGGCACAGCAGACCAACATGGAGGGACTAGCAGATCAGACCAACATGGAGGGACAAGCAGAGCAGACCAACATGGAGGGACTAGCAGAGCAGACCAACATGGAGGGACTAGCAGAGCAGACCAACATGGAGGGACTAGCAGAGCAGACCAACATGGAGGGACTAGCAGAGCAGACCAACATGGAGGGCCAGGCACAGCAGACCAACATGGAGGGACTAGCAGAGCAGACCAACATGGAGGGACTAGCAGAGCAGACTAGCAGAGCAGACCAACATGGAGGGACTAGCAGAGCAGACCAACATGGAGGGACTAGCAGAGCAGACCAACATGGAGGGACTAGCAGAGCAGACCAACATGGAGGGACTAGCAGAGCAGACCAACATGGAGGGACTAGCAGAGCAGACCAACATGGAGGGCCAGGCACAGCAGACCAACATGGAGGGAATAGCAGAGCAGACCAACATGGAGGGACTAGCAGAGCAGACCAACATGGAGGGACAGGCCCAGCAGACCAACATGGAGGGACTAGCAGAGCAGACCAACATGGAGGGACTAGCAGAGCAGACCAACATGGAGGGCCAGGCACAGCAGACCAACATGGAGGGACTAGCAGAGCAGACCAACATGGAGGGACTAGCAGAGCAGACCAACATGGAGGGAGTAGCAGAGCAGACCAACATGGAGGGCCAGGCACAGCAGACCAACATGGAGGGACTAGCAGATCAGACCAACATGGAGGGACAAGCAGAGCAGACCAACATGGAGGGACTAGCAGAGCAGACCAACATGGAGGGACTAGCAGAGCAGACCAACATGGAGGGACTAGCAGAGCAGACCAACATGGAGGGACTAGCAGAGCAGACCAACATGGAGGGCCAGGCACAGCAGACCAACATGGAGGGACTAGCAGAGCAGACCAACATGGAGGGACTAGCAGAGCAGACTAGCAGAGCAGACCAACATGGAGGGACTAGCAGAGCAGACCAACATGGAGGGACTAGCAGAGCAGACCAACATGGAGGGACTAGCAGAGCAGACCAACATGGAGGGACTAGCAGAGCAGACCAACATGGAGGGACTAGCAGAGCAGACCAACATGGAGGGCCAGGCACAGCAGACCAACATGGAGGGAATAGCAGAGCAGACCAACATGGAGGGACTAGCAGAGCAGACCAACATGGAGGGACAGGCCCAGCAGACCAACATGGAGGGACTAGCAGAGCAGACCAACATGGAGGGACTAGCAGAGCAGACCAACATGGAGGGCCAGGCACAGCAGACCAACATGGAGGGACTAGCAGAGCAGACCAACATGGAGGGACTAGCAGAGCAGACCAACATGGAGGGAGTAGCAGAGCAGACCAACATGGAGGGCCAGGCACAGCAGACCAACATGGAGGGACTAGCAGAGCAGACCAACATGGAGGGACTAGCAGAGCAGACCAACATGGAGGGACTAGCAGAGCAGACCAACATGGAGGGCCAGGCACAGCAGACCAACATGGAGGGACTAGCAGAGCAGACCAACATGGAGGGACAAGCAGAGCAGACCAACATGGAGGGACAGGCCCAGCAGACCAACATGGAGGGACTAGCAGAGCAGACCAACATGGAGGGACTAGCAGAGCAGACCAACATTGAGGGACTAGCAGAGCAGACCAACATGGAGGGACAGGCCCAGCAGACCAACATGGAGGGACTAGCAGAGCAGACCAACATGGAGGGACTAGCAGAGCAGACCAACATGGAGGGACTAGCAGAGCAGACCAACATGGAGGGACTAGCAGAGCAGACCAACATGGAGGGCCAGGCACAGCAGACCAACATGGAGGGACTAGCAGAGCAGACCAACATGGAGGGACAAGCAGAGCAGACCAACATGGAGGGACTAGCAGAGCAGACCAACATGGAGGGACTATCAGAGCAGACCAACATGGAGGGCCAGGCACAGCAGACCAACATGGAGGGACTAGCAGAGCAGACCAACATGGAGGGACTAGCAGAGCAGACCAACATGGAGGGACTAGCAGAGCAGACCAACATGGAGGGACAAGCAGAGCAGACCAACATGGAGGGCCAGGCACAGCAGACCAACATGGAGGGACTAGCAGAGCAGACCAACATGGAGGGACTAGCAGAGCAGACCAACATGGAGGGACTAGCAGAGCAGACCAACATGGAGGGACTAGCAGAGCAGACCAACATGGAGGGCCAGGCACAGCAGACCAACATGGAGGGACTAGCAGAGCAGACCAACATGGAGGGACTAGCAGAGCAGACCAACATGGAGGGAGTAGCAGAGCAGACCAACAGGGAGGGCCAGGCACAGCAGACCAACATGGAGGGATTAGCAGAGCAGACCAACATGGAGGGACTAGCAGAGCAGACCAACATGGAGGGACTAGCAGAGCAGACCAACATGGAGGGACTAGCAGAGCAGACCAACATGGAGGGCCAGGCACAGCAGACAACATGGAGGGACTAGCAGAGCAGACCAACATGGAGGGACTAGCAGAGCAGACCAACATGGAGGGAGTAGCAGAGCAGACCAACATGGAGGGCCAGGCACAGCAGACCAACATGGAGGGACTAGCAGAGCAGACCAACATGGAGGGACTAGCAGAGCAGACCAACATGGAGGGCCAGGCACAGCAGACCAACATGGAGGGACTAGCAGAGCAGACCAACATGGAGGGACAAGCAGAGCAGACCAACATGGAGGGACAGGCCCAGCAGACCAACATGGAGGGACTAGCAGAGCAGACCAACATGGAGGGACTAGCAGAGCAGACCAACATTGAGGGACTAGCAGAGCAGACCAACATGGAGGGACAGGCCCAGCAGACCAACATGGAGGGACTAGCAGAGCAGACCAACATGGAGGGACTAGCAGAGCAGACCAACATGGAGGGACTAGCAGAGCAGACCAACATGAAGGGCCAGGCACAGCAGACCAACATGGAGGGACTAGCAGAGCAGACCAACATGGAGGGACAAGCAGAGCAGACCAACATGGAGGGACTAGCAGAGCAGACCAACATGGAGGGCCAGGCACAGCAGACCAACATGGAGGGACTAGCAGAGCAGACCAACATGGAGGGACTAGCAGAGCAGACCAACATGGAGGGACTAGCAGAGCAGACCAACATGGAGGGACAAGCAGAGCAGACCAACATGGAGGGCCAGGCACAGCAGACCAACATGGAGGGACTAGCAGAGCAGACCAACATGGAGGGACTAGCAGAGCAGACCAACATGGAGGGACTAGCAGAGCAGACCAACATGGAGGGCCAGGCACAGCAGACCAACATGGAGGGACTAGCAGAGCAGAACAACATGGAGGGACTAGCAGAGCAGACCAACATGGAGGGAGTAGCAGAGCAGACCAACATGGAGGGCCAGGCACAGCAGACCAACATGGAGGGACTAGCAGAGTAGACCAACATGGAGGGACTAGCAGAGCAGACCAACATGGAGGGACTAGCAGAGCAGACCAACATGGAGGGACTAGCAGAGCAGACCAACATGGAGGGCCAGGCACAGCAGACCAACATGGAGGGACTAGCAGAGCAGACCAACATGGAGGGACAAGCAGAGCAGACCAACATGGAGGGACAGGCCCAGCAGACCAACATGGAGGGACTAGCAGAGCAGACCAACATGGAGGGACTAGCAGAGCAGACCAACATGGAGGGACTAGCAGAGCAGACCAACATGGAGGGACTAGCAGAGCAGACCAACATGGAGGGACTAGCAGAGCAGACCAACATGGAGGGCCAGGCACAGTAGACCAACATGGAGGGACTAGCAGAGCAGACCAACATGGAGGGACTAGCAGAGCAGACCAACATGGAGGGACTAGCAGAGCAGACCAACATGGAGGGACTAGCAGAGCAGACCAACATGGAGGGACTAGCAGAGCAGACCAACAGGGAGGGACTAGCAGAGCAGACCAACATGGAGGGACTAGCAGAGCAGACCAACATGGAGGGACTAGCAGAGCAGACCAACATGGAGGGACTAGCAGAGCAGACCAACATGGAGGGACTAGCAGAGCAGACCAACATGGAGGGACAGGCCCAGCAGACCAACATGGAGGGACTAGCAGAGCAGACCAACATGGAGGGACTAGCAGAGCAGACCAACATGGAGGGACTAGCAGAGCAGACCAACATGGAGGGACTAGCAGAGCAGACCAACATGGAGGGACAGGCCCAGCAGACCAACATGGAGGGACTAGCAGAGCAGACCAACATGGAGGGACTAGCAGAGCAGACCAACATGGAGGGACAGGCCCAGCAGACCAACATGGAGGGACTAGCAGAGCAGACCAACATGGAGGGACTAGCAGAGCAGACCAACATGGAGGGACTAGCAGAGCAGACCAACATGGAGGGACTAGCAGAGCAGACCAACATGGAGGGCCAGGCACAGCAGACCAACATGGAGGGACTAGCAGAGCAGACCAACATGGAGGGACAAGCAGAGCAGACCAACATGGAGGGACAGGCCCAGCAGACCAACATGGAGGGACTAGCAGAGCAGACCAACATGGAGGGACTAGCAGAGCAGACCAACATGGAGGGACTAGCAGAGCAGACCAACATGGAGGGACTAGCAGAGCAGACCAACATGGAGGGACTAGCAGAGCAGACCAACATGGAGGGCCAGGCACAGCAGACCAACATGGAGGGACTAGCAGAGCAGACCAACATGGAGGGACTAGCAGAGCAGACCAACATGGAGGGACTAGCAGAGCAGACCAACATGGAGGGACAAGCAGAGCAGACCAACATGGAGGGCCAGGCACAGCAGACCAACATGGAGGGACTAGCAGAGCAGACCAACATGGAGGGACTAGCAGAGCAGACCAACATGGAGGGACTAGCAGAGCAGACCAACATGGAGGGACTAGCAGAGCAGACCAACATGGAGGGCCAGGCACAGCAGACCAACATGGAGGGACTAGCAGAGCAGACCAACATTAAGGGACTAGCAGACCAGACCAACATGGAGGGAGTAGCAGAGCAGACCAACATGGAGGGCCAGGCACAGCAGACCAACATGGAGGGACTAGCAGAGCAGACCAACATGGAGGGACTAGCAGAGCAGACCAACATGGAGGGAGTAGCAGAGCAGACCAACATGGAGGGCCAGGCACAGCAGACCAACATGGAGGGACTAGCAGAGCAGACCAACATGGAGGGACTAGCAGAGCAGACCAACATGGAGGGACTAGCAGAGCAGACCAACATGGAGGGCCAGGCACAGCAGACCAACATGGAGGGACTAGCAGAGCAGACCAACATGGAGGGACAAGCAGAGCAGACCAACATGGAGGGACAGGCCCAGCAGACCAACATGGAGGGACTAGCAGAGCAGACCAACATGGAGGGACTAGCAGAGCAGACCAACATTGAGGGACTAGCAGAGCAGACCAACATGGAGGGACAGGCCCAGCAGACCAACATGGAGGGACTAGCAGAGCAGACCAACATGGAGGGACTAGCAGAGCAGACCAACATGGAGGGACTAGCAGAGCAGACCAACATGGAGGGACTAGCAGAGCAGACCAACATGGAGGGCCAGGCACAGCAGACCAACATGGAGGGACTAGCAGAGCAGACCAACATGGAGGGACAAGCAGAGCAGACCAACATGGAGGGACTAGCAGAGCAGACCAACATGGAGGGACTATCAGAGCAGACCAACATGGAGGGCCAGGCACAGCAGACCAACATGGAGGGACTAGCAGAGCAGACCAACATGGAGGGACTAGCAGAGCAGACCAACATGGAGGGACTAGCAGAGCAGACCAACATGGAGGGACAAGCAGAGCAGACCAACATGGAGGGCCAGGCACAGCAGACCAACATGGAGGGACTAGCAGAGCAGACCAACATGGAGGGACTAGCAGAGCAGACCAACTTGGAGGGACTAGCAGAGCAGACCAACATGGAGGGACTAGCAGAGCAGACCAACATGGAGGGCCAGGCACAGCAGACCAACATGGAGGGACTAGCAGAGCAGACCAACATGGAGGGACTAGCAGAGCAGACCAACATGGAGGGAGTAGCAGAGCAGACCAACAGGGAGGGCCAGGCACAGCAGACCAACATGGAGGGACTAGCAGAGCAGACCAACATGGAGGGACTAGCAGAGCAGACCAACATGGAGGGACTAGCAGAGCAGACCAACATGGAGGGACTAGCAGAGCAGACCAACATGGAGGGCCAGGCACAGCAGACAACATGGAGGGACTAGCAGAGCAGACCAACATGGAGGGACTAGCAGAGCAGACCAACATGGAGGGAGTAGCAGAGCAGACCAACATGGAGGGCCAGGCACAGCAGACCAACATGGAGGGACTAGCAGAGCAGACCAACATGGAGGGACTAGCAGAGCAGACCAACATGGAGGGCCAGGCACAGCAGACCAACATGGAGGGACTAGCAGAGCAGACCAACATGGAGGGACAAGCAGAGCAGACCAACATGGAGGGACAGGCCCAGCAGACCAACATGGAGGGACTAGCAGAGCAGACCAACATGGAGGGACTAGCAGAGCAGACCAACATTGAGGGACTAGCAGAGCAGACCAACATGGAGGGACAGGCCCAGCAGACCAACATGGAGGGACTAGCAGAGCAGACCAACATGGAGGGACTAGCAGAGCAGACCAACATGGAGGGACTAGCAGAGCAGACCAACATGAAGGGCCGGGCACAGCAGACCAACATGGAGGGACTAGCAGAGCAGACCAACATGGAGGGACAAGCAGAGCAGACCAACATGGAGGGACTAGCAGAGCAGACCAACATGGAGGGCCAGGCACAGCAGACCAACATGGAGGGACTAGCAGAGCAGACCAACATGGAGGGACTAGCAGAGCAGACCAACATGGAGGGACTAGCAGAGCAGACCAACATGGAGGGAGTAGCAGAGCAGACCAACATGGAGGGCCAGGCACAGCAGACCAACATGGAGGGACTAGCAGAGTAGACCAACATGGAGGGACTAGCAGAGCAGACCAACATGGAGGGCCAGGCACAGCAGACCAACATGGAGGGACTAGCAGAGCAGACCAACATGGAGGGACAAGCAGAGCAGACCAACATGGAGGGACAGGCCCAGCAGACCAACATGGAGGGACTAGCAGAGCAGACCAACATGGAGGGACTAGCAGAGCAGACCAACATGGAGGGACTAGCAGAGCAGACCAACATGGAGGGACTAGCAGAGCAGACCAACATGGAGGGACTAGCAGAGCAGACCAACATGGAGGGCCAGGCACAGTAGACCAACATGGAGGGACTAGCAGAGCAGACCAACATGGAGGGACTAGCAGAGCAGACCAACATGGAGGGACTAGCAGAGCAGACCAACATGGAGGGACTAGCAGAGCAGACCAACATGGAGGGACTAGCAGAGCAGACCAACAGGGAGGGACTAGCAGAGCAGACCAACATGGAGGGACTAGCAGAGCAGACCAACATGGAGGGACTAGCAGAGCAGACCAACATGGAGGGACTAGCAGAGCAGACCAACATGGAGGGACTAGCAGAGCAGACCAACATGGAGGGACAGGCCCAGCAGACCAACATGGAGGGACTAGCAGAGCAGACCAACATGGAGGGACTAGCAGAGCAGACCAACATGGAGGGACTAGCAGAGCAGACCAACATGGAGGGACAGGCCCAGCAGACCAACATGGAGGGACTAGCAGAGCAGACCAACATGGAGGGACTAGCAGAGCAGACCAACATGGAGGGACAGGCCCAGCAGACCAACATGGAGGGACTAGCAGAGCAGACCAACATGGAGGGACTAGCAGAGCAGACCAACATGGAGGGACTAGCAGAGCAGACCAACATGGAGGGACTAGCAGAGCAGACCAACATGGAGGGCCAGGCACAGCAGACCAACATGGAGGGACTAGCAGAGCAGACCAACATGGAGGGACAAGCAGAGCAGACCAACATGGAGGGACAGGCCCAGCAGACCAACATGGAGGGACTAGCAGAGCAGACCAACATGGAGGGACTAGCAGAGCAGACCAACATGGAGGGACTAGCAGAGCAGACCAACATGGAGGGCCAGGCACAGCAGACCAACATGGAGGGACTAGCAGAGCAGACCAACATGGAGGGACTAGCAGAGCAGACCAACATGGAGGGACTAGCAGAGCAGACCAACATGGAGGGACAAGCAGAGCAGACCAACATGGAGGGCCAGGCACAGCAGACCAACATGGAGGGACTAGCAGAGCAGACCAACATGGAGGGACTAGCAGAGCAGACCAACATGGAGGGACTAGCAGAGCAGACCAACATGGAGGGACTAGCAGAGCAGACCAACATGGAGGGCCAGGCACAGCAGACCAACATGGAGGGACTAGCAGAGCAGACCAACATTAAGGGACTAGCAGACCAGACCAACATGGAGGGAGTAGCAGAGCAGACCAACATGGAGGGCCAGGCACAGCAGACCAACATGGAGGGACTAGCAGAGCAGACCAACATGGAGGGACTAGCAGAGCAGACCAACATGGAGGGACTAGCAGAGCAGACCAACATGGAGGGCCAGGCACAGCAGACCAACATGGAGGGACTAGCAGAGCAGACCAACATGGAGGGACAAGCAGAGCAGACCAACATGGAGGGACAGGCCCAGCAGACCAACATGGAGGGACTAGCAGAGCAGACCAACAGGGAGGGACTAGCAGAGCAGACCAACATGGAGGGACTAGCAGAGCAGACCAACATGGAGGGACTAGCAGAGCAGACCAACATGGAGGGCCAGGCACAGCAGACCAACATGGAGGGACTAGCAGAGCAGACCAACATGGAGGGACAAGCAGAGCAGACCAACATGGAGGGACAGGCCCAGCAGACCAACATGGAGGGACTAGCAGAGCAGACCAACATGGAGGGACTAGCAGAGCAGACCAACATGGAGGGACTAGCAGAGCAGACCAACATGGAGGGACTAGCAGAGCAGACCAACATGGAGGGACTAGCAGAGCAGACCAACATGGAGGGACTAGCAGAGCAGACCAACATGGAGGGCCAGGCACAGCAGACCAACATGGAGGGACTAGCAGAGCAGACCAACATTGAGGGACTAGCAGACCAGACCAACATGGAGGGAGTAGCAGAGCAGACCAACATGGAGGGCCAGGCACAGCAGACCAACATGGAGGGACTAGCAGAGCAGACCAACATGGAGGGACTAGCAGAGCAGACCAACATGGAGGGACTAGCAGAGCAGACCAACATGGAGGGCCAGGCACAGCAGACCAACATGGAGGGACTAGCAGAGCAGACCAACATGGAGGGACAAGCAGAGCAGACCAACATGGAGGGACAGGCCCAGCAGACCAACATGGAGGGACTAGCAGAGCAGACCAACAGGGAGGGACTAGCAGAGCAGACCAACATGGAGGGACTAGCAGAGCAGACCAACATGGAGGGCCAGGCACATCAGACCAACATGGAGGGACTAGCAGAGCAGACCAACATGGAGGGACAAGCAGAGCAGACCAACATGGATGGACAGGCCCAGCAGACCAACATGGAGGGACTAGCAGAGCAGACCAACATGGAGGGACTAGCAGAGCAGACCAACATGGAGGGACTAGCAGAGCAGACCAACATGGAGGGACTAGCAGAGCAGACCAACATGGAGGGACAGGCCCAGCAGACTAACATGGAGGGACTAGCAGAGCAGACCAACATGGAGGGACTAGCAGAGCAGACCAACATGGAGGGACTAGCAGAGCAGACCAACATGGAGGGACTAGCAGAGCAGACCAACATGGAGGGACTAGCAGAGCAGACCAACATGGAGGGCCAGGCACAGCAGACCAACATGGAGGGACTAGCAGAGCAGACCAACATGGAGGGACAAGCAGAGCAGACCAACATGGAGGGACAGGCCCAGCAGACCAACATGGAGGGACTAGCAGAGCAGACCAACATGGAGGGACTAGCAGAGCAGACCAACATGGAGGGACTAGCAGAGCAGACCAACATGGAGGGACTAGCAGAGCAGACCAACATGGAGGGACTAGCAGAGCAGACCAACATGGAGGGCCAGGCACAGCAGACCAACATGGAGGGACTAGCAGATCAGACCAACATGGAGGGACAAGCAGAGCAGACCAACATGGAGGGACAGGCCCAGCAGACCAACATGGAGGGACTAGCAGAGCAGACCAACATGGAGGGACTAGCAGAGCAGACCAACATGGAGGGACTAGCAGAGCAGACCAACATGGAGGGACTAGCAGAGCAGACCAACATGGAGGGCCAGGCACAGCAGACCAACATGGAGGGACTAGCAGAGCAGACCAACATGGAGGGACTAGCAGAGCAGACTAGCAGAGCAGACCAACATGGAGGGACTAGCAGAGCAGACCAACATGGAGGGACTAGCAGAGCAGACCAACATGGAGGGACTAGCAGAGCAGACCAACATGGAGGGACTAGCAGAGCAGACCAACATGGAGGGCCAGGCACAGCAGACCAACATGGAGGGAATAGCAGAGCAGACCAACATGGAGGGACTAGCAGAGCAGACCAACATGGAGGGACAGGCCCAGCAGACCAACATGGAGGGACTAGCAGAGCAGACCAACATGGAGGGACTAGCAGAGCAGACCAACATGGAGGGCCAGGCACAGCAGACCAACATGGAGGGACTAGCAGAGCAGACCAACATGGAGGGACTAGCAGAGCAGACCAACATGGAGGGAGTAGCAGAGCAGACCAACATGGAGGGCCAGGCACAGCAGACCAACATGGAGGGACTAGCAGAGCAGACCAACATGGAGGGACTAGCAGAGCAGACCAACATGGAGGGACTAGCAGAGCAGACCAACATGGAGGGCCAGGCACAGCAGACCAACATGGAGGGACTAGCAGAGCAGACCAACATGGAGGGACAAGCAGAGCAGACCAACATGGAGGGACAGGCCCAGCAGACCAACATGGAGGGACTAGCAGAGCAGACCAACATGGAGGGACTAGCAGAGCAGACCAACATTGAGGGACTAGCAGAGCAGACCAACATGGAGGGACAGGCCCAGCAGACCAACATGGAGGGACTAGCAGAGCAGACCAACATGGAGGGACTAGCAGAGCAGACCAACATGGAGGGACTAGCAGAGCAGACCAACATGGAGGGACTAGCAGAGCAGACCAACATGGAGGGCCAGGCACAGCAGACCAACATGGAGGGACTAGCAGAGCAGACCAACATGGAGGGTCAAGCAGAGCAGACCAACATGGAGGGACTAGCAGAGCAGACCAACATGGAGGGACTATCAGAGCAGACCAACATGGAGGGCCAGGCACAGCAGACCAACATGGAGGGACTAGCAGAGCAGACCAACATGGAGGGACTAGCAGAGCAGACCAACATGGAGGGACTAGCAGAGCAGACCAACATGGAGGGACAAGCAGAGCAGACCAACATGGAGGGCCAGGCACAGCAGACCAACATGGAGGGACTAGCAGAGCAGACCAACATGGAGGGACTAGCAGAGCAGACCAACATGGAGGGACTAGCAGAGCAGACCAACATGGAGGGACTAGCAGAGCAGACCAACATGGAGGGCCAGGCACAGCAGACCAACATGGAGGGACTAGCAGAGCAGACCAACATGGAGGGACTAGCAGAGCAGACCAACATGGAGGGAGTAGCAGAGCAGACCAACAGGGAGGGCCAGGCACAGCAGACCAACATGGAGGGATTAGCAGAGCAGACCAACATGGAGGGACTAGCAGAGCAGACCAACATGGAGGGACTAGCAGAGCAGACCAACATGGAGGGACTAGCAGAGCAGACCAACATGGAGGGCCAGGCACAGCAGACAACATGGAGGGACTAGCAGAGCAGACCAACATGGAGGGACTAGCAGAGCAGACCAACATGGAGGGAGTAGCAGAGCAGACCAACATGGAGGGCCAGGCACAGCAGACCAACATGGAGGGACTAGCAGAGCAGACCAACATGGAGGGACTAGCAGAGCAGACCAACATGGAGGGCCAGGCACAGCAGACCAACATGGAGGGACTAGCAGAGCAGACCAACATGGAGGGACAAGCAGAGCAGACCAACATGGAGGGACTAGCAGAGCAGACCAACATGGAGGGACTAGCAGAGCAGACCAACATGGAGGGACTAGCAGAGCAGACCAACATTGAGGGACTAGCAGAGCAGACCAACATGGAGGGACAGGCCCAGCAGACCAACATGGAGGGACTAGCAGAGCAGACCAACATGGAGGGACTAGCAGAGCAGACCAACATGGAGGGACTAGCAGAGCAGACCAACATGAAGGGCCAGGCACAGCAGACCAACATGGAGGGACTAGCAGAGCAGACCAACATGGAGGGCCAGGCACAGCAGACCAACATGGAGGGAATAGCAGAGCAGACCAACATGGAGGGACTAGCAGAGCAGACCAACATGGAGGGACAGGCCCAGCAGACCAACATGGAGGGACTAGCAGAGCAGACCAACATGGAGGGACTAGCAGAGCAGACCAACATGGAGGGCCAGGCACAGCAGACCAACATGGAGGGACTAGCAGAGCAGACCAACATGGAGGGACTAGCAGAGCAGACCAACATGGAGGGAGTAGCAGAGCAGACCAACATGGAGGGCCAGGCACAGCAGACCAACATGGAGGGACTAGCAGAGCAGACCAACATGGAGGGACTAGCAGAGCAGACCAACATGGAGGGACTAGCAGAGCAGACCAACATGGAGGGCCAGGCACAGCAGACCAACATGGAGGGACTAGCAGAGCAGACCAACATGGAGGGACAAGCAGAGCAGACCAACATGGAGGGACAGGCCCAGCAGACCAACATGGAGGGACTAGCAGAGCAGACCAACATGGAGGGACTAGCAGAGCAGACCAACATTGAGGGACTAGCAGAGCAGACCAACATGGAGGGACAGGCCCAGCAGACCAACATGGAGGGACTAGCAGAGCAGACCAACATGGAGGGACTAGCAGAGCAGACCAACATGGAGGGACTAGCAGAGCAGACCAACATGGAGGGACTAGCAGAGCAGACCAACATGGAGGGCCAGGCACAGCAGACCAACATGGAGGGACTAGCAGAGCAGACCAACATGGAGGGTCAAGCAGAGCAGACCAACATGGAGGGACTAGCAGAGCAGACCAACATGGAGGGACTATCAGAGCAGACCAACATGGAGGGCCAGGCACAGCAGACCAACATGGAGGGACTAGCAGAGCAGACCAACATGGAGGGACTAGCAGAGCAGACCAACATGGAGGGACTAGCAGAGCAGACCAACATGGAGGGACAAGCAGAGCAGACCAACATGGAGGGCCAGGCACAGCAGACCAACATGGAGGGACTAGCAGAGCAGACCAACATGGAGGGACTAGCAGAGCAGACCAACATGGAGGGACTAGCAGAGCAGACCAACATGGAGGGACTAGCAGAGCAGACCAACATGGAGGGCCAGGCACAGCAGACCAACATGGAGGGACTAGCAGAGCAGACCAACATGGAGGGACTAGCAGAGCAGACCAACATGGAGGGAGTAGCAGAGCAGACCAACAGGGAGGGCCAGGCACAGCAGACCAACATGGAGGGATTAGCAGAGCAGACCAACATGGAGGGACTAGCAGAGCAGACCAACATGGAGGGACTAGCAGAGCAGACCAACATGGAGGGACTAGCAGAGCAGACCAACATGGAGGGCCAGGCACAGCAGACAACATGGAGGGACTAGCAGAGCAGACCAACATGGAGGGACTAGCAGAGCAGACCAACATGGAGGGAGTAGCAGAGCAGACCAACATGGAGGGCCAGGCACAGCAGACCAACATGGAGGGACTAGCAGAGCAGACCAACATGGAGGGACTAGCAGAGCAGACCAACATGGAGGGCCAGGCACAGCAGACCAACATGGAGGGACTAGCAGAGCAGACCAACATGGAGGGACAAGCAGAGCAGACCAACATGGAGGGACAGGCCCAGCAGACCAACATGGAGGGACTAGCAGAGCAGACCAACATGGAGGGACTAGCAGAGCAGACCAACATTGAGGGACTAGCAGAGCAGACCAACATGGAGGGACAGGCCCAGCAGACCAACATGGAGGGACTAGCAGAGCAGACCAACATGGAGGGACTAGCAGAGCAGACCAACATGGAGGGACTAGCAGAGCAGACCAACATGAAGGGCCAGGCACAGCAGACCAACATGGAGGGACTAGCAGAGCAGACCAACATGGAGGGACAAGCAGAGCAGACCAACATGGAGGGACTAGCAGAGCAGACCAACATGGAGGGCCAGGCACAGCAGACCAACATGGAGGGACTAGCAGAGCAGACCAACATGGAGGGACTAGCAGAGCAGACCAACATGGAGGGACTAGCAGAGCAGACCAACATGGAGGGACAAGCAGAGCAGACCAACATGGAGGGCCAGGCACAGCAGACCAACATGGAGGGACTAGCAGAGCAGACCAACATGGAGGGACTAGCAGAGCAGACCAACATGGAGGGACTAGCAGAGCAGACCAACATGGAGGGACTAGCAGAGCAGACCAACATGGAGGGCCAGGCACAGCAGACCAACATGGAGGGACTAGCAGAGCAGACCAACATGGAGGGACTAGCAGAGCAGACCAACATGGAGGGAGTAGCAGAGCAGACCAACATGGAGGGCCAGGCACAGCAGACCAACATGGAGGGACTAGCAGAGTAGACCAACATGGAGGGACTAGCAGAGCAGACCGACATGGAGGGACTAGCAGAGCAGACCAACATGGAGGGACTAGCAGAGCAGACCAACATGGAGGGCCAGGCACAGCAGACCAACATGGAGGGACTAGCAGAGCAGACCAACATGGAGGGACAAGCAGAGCAGACCAACATGGAGGGACAGGCCCAGCAGACCAACATGGAGGGACTAGCAGAGCAGACCAACATGGAGGGACTAGCAGAGCAGACCAACATGGAGGGACTAGCAGAGCAGACCAACATGGAGGGACTAGCAGAGCAGACCAACATGGAGGGACTAGCAGAGCAGACCAACATGGAGGGCCAGGCACAGTAGACCAACATGGAGGGACTAGCAGAGCAGACCAACATGGAGGGACTAGCAGAGCAGACCAACATGGAGGGACTAGCAGAGCAGACCAACATGGAGGGACTAGCAGAGCAGACCAACATGGAGGGACTAGCAGAGCAGACCAACAGGGAGGGACTAGCAGAGCAGACCAACATGGAGGGACTAGCAGAGCAGACCAACATGGAGGGACTAGCAGAGCAGACCAACATGGAGGGACTAGCAGAGCAGACCAACATGGAGGGACTAGCAGAGCAGACCAACATGGAGGGACAGGCCCAGCAGACCAACATGGAGGGACTAGCAGAGCAGACCAACATGGAGGGACTAGCAGAGCAGACCAACATGGAGGGACTAGCAGAGCAGACCAACATGGAGGGACTAGCAGAGCAGACCAACATGGAGGGACAGGCCCAGCAGACCAACATGGAGGGACTAGCAGAGCAGACCAACATGGAGGGACTAGCAGAGCAGACCAACATGGAGGGACAGGCCCAGCAGACCAACATGGAGGGACTAGCAGAGCAGACCAACATGGAGGGACTAGCAGAGCAGACCAACATGGAGGGACTAGCAGAGCAGACCAACATGGAGGGACTAGCAGAGCAGACCAACATGGAGGGCCAGGCACAGCAGACCAACATGGAGGGACTAGCAGAGCAGACCAACATGGAGGGACAAGCAGAGCAGACCAACATGGAGGGACAGGCCCAGCAGACCAACATGGAGGGACTAGCAGAGCAGACCAACATGGAGGGACTAGCAGAGCAGACCAACATGGAGGGACTAGCAGAGCAGACCAACATGGAGGGACTAGCAGAGCAGACCAACATGGAGGGACTAGCAGAGCAGACCAACATGGAGGGCCAGGCACAGCAGACCAACATGGAGGGACTAGCAGAGCAGACCAACATGGAGGGACTAGCAGAGCAGACCAACATGGAGGGACTAGCAGAGCAGACCAACATGGAGGGACAAGCAGAGCAGACCAACATGGAGGGCCAGGCACAGCAGACCAACATGGAGGGACTAGCAGAGCAGACCAACATGGAGGGACTAGCAGAGCAGACCAACATGGAGGGACTAGCAGAGCAGACCAACATGGAGGGACTAGCAGAGCAGACCAACATGGAGGGCCAGGCACAGCAGACCAACATGGAGGGACTAGCAGAGCAGACCAACATTAAGGGACTAGCAGACCAGACCAACATGGAGGGAGTAGCAGAGCAGACCAACATGGAGGGCCAGGCACAGCAGACCAACATGGAGGGACTAGCAGAGCAGACCAACATGGAGGGACTAGCAGAGCAGACCAACATGGAGGGACTAGCAGAGCAGACCAACATGGAGGGCCAGGCACAGCAGACCAACATGGAGGGACTAGCAGAGCAGACCAACATGGAGGGACAAGCAGAGCAGACCAACATGGAGGGACAGGCCCAGCAGACCAACATGGAGGGACTAGCAGAGCAGACCAACAGGGAGGGACTAGCAGAGCAGACCAACATGGAGGGACTAGCAGAGCAGACCAACATGGAGGGACTAGCAGAGCAGACCAACATGGAGGGCCAGGCACAGCAGACCAACATGGAGGGACTAGCAGAGCAGACCAACATGGAGGGACAAGCAGAGCAGACCAACATGGAGGGACAGGCCCAGCAGACCAACATGGAGGGACTAGCAGAGCAGACCAACATGGAGGGACTAGCAGAGCAGACCAACATGGAGGGACTAGCAGAGCAGACCAACATGGAGGGACTAGCAGAGCAGACCAACATGGAGGGACTAGCAGAGCAGACCAACATGGAGGGACTAGCAGAGCAGACCAACATGGAGGGCCAGGCACAGCAGACCAACATGGAGGGACTAGCAGAGCAGACCAACATTGAGGGACTAGCAGACCAGACCAACATGGAGGGAGTAGCAGAGCAGACCAACATGGAGGGCCAGGCACAGCAGACCAACATGGAGGGACTAGCAGAGCAGACCAACATGGAGGGACTAGCAGAGCAGACCAACATGGAGGGACTAGCAGAGCAGACCAACATGGAGGGCCAGGCACAGCAGACCAACATGGAGGGACTAGCAGAGCAGACCAACATGGAGGGACAAGCAGAGCAGACCAACATGGAGGGACAGGCCCAGCAGACCAACATGGAGGGACTAGCAGAGCAGACCAACAGGGAGGGACTAGCAGAGCAGACCAACATGGAGGGACTAGCAGAGCAGACCAACATGGAGGGACTAGCAGAGCAGACCAACATGGAGGGCCAGGCACAGCAGACCAACATGGAGGGACTAGCAGAGCAGACCAACATGGAGGGACAAGCAGAGCAGACCAACATGGAGGGACAGGCCCAGCAGACCAACATGGAGGGACTAGCAGAGCAGACCAACATGGAGGGACTAGCAGAGCAGACCAACATGGAGGGACTAGCAGAGCAGACCAACATGGAGGGACTAGCAGAGCAGACCAACATGGAGGGACAGCCAGAGCAGACCAACATGGAGGGACTAGCAGAGCAGACCAACATGGAGGGACTAGCAGAGCAGACCAACATGGAGGGACTAGCAGAGCAGACCAACATGGAGGGACTAGCAGAGCAGACCAACATGGAGGGACTAGCAGAGCAGACCAACATGGAGGGCCAGGCACAGCAGACCAACATGGAGGGACTAGCAGAGCAGACCAACATGGAGGGACAAGCAGAGCAGACCAACATGGAGGGACAGGCCCAGCAGACCAACATGGAGGGACTAGCAGAGCAGACCAACATGGAGGGACTAGCAGAGCAGACCAACATGGAGGGACTAGCAGAGCAGACCAACATGGAGGGACTAGCAGAGCAGACCAACATGGAGGGACTAGCAGAGCAGACCAACATGGAGGGCCAGGCACAGCAGACCAACATGGAGGGACTAGCAGAGCAGACCAACATGGAGGGACAAGCAGAGCAGACCAACATGGAGGGACAGGCCCAGCAGACCAACATGGAGGGACTAGCAGAGCAGACCAACATGGAGGGACTAGCAGAGCAGACCAACATGGAGGGACTAGCAGAGCAGACCAACATGGAGGGACTAGCAGAGCAGACCAACATGGAGGGCCAGGC
>NW_028155441.1:0-26744 GCF_963514095.1 Eutrigla gurnardus | reverse complement strand
AGCAGACCAACATGGAGGGACTAGCAGAGCAGACCAACATGGAGGGACAAGCAGAGCAGACCAACATGGAGGCCAGCAGACACATGGAGGGACTAGCAGAGCAGACCAACATGGAGGGACTAGCAGAGCAGACCAACATGGAGGGACAGGCCCAGCAGACCAACATGGAGGGACTAGCAGAGCAGACCAACATGGAGGGACTAGCAGAGCAGACCAACATGGAGGGCCAGGCACAGCAGACCAACATGGAGGGACTAGCAGAGCAGACCAACATGGAGGGACTAGCAGAGCAGACCAACATGGAGGGACAGCAGAGCAGACCAACATGGAGGGACTAGCAGAGCAGACCAACATGGAGGGACTAGCAGAGCAGACCAACATGGAGGGACTAGGCAGAGCAGACCAACATGGAGGGACTAGCAGAGCAGACCAACATGGAGGGACTAGCAGAGCAGACCAACATGGAGGGCCAGGCACAGCAGACCAACATGGAGGGACTAGCAGAGCAGACCAACATGGAGGGACAAGCAGAGCAGACCAACATGGAGGGACAGGCCCAGCAGACCAACATGGAGGGACTAGCAGAGCAGACCAACATGGAGGGACTAGCAGAGCAGACCAACATGGAGGGACTAGCAGAGCAGACCAACATGGAGGGACTAGCAGAGCAGACCAACATGGAGGGACTAGCAGAGCAGACCAACATGGAGGGACTAGCAGAGCAGACCAACATGGAGGGACTAGCAGAGCAGACCAACATGGAGGGACAGGCACAGCAGACCAACATGGAGGGACTAGCAGAGCAGACCAACATGGAGGGGACTAGCAGAGCAGACCAACATGGAGGGACTAGCAGAGCAGACCAACATGGAGGGACAAGCAGAGCAGACCAACATGGAGGGACTAGCAGAGCAGACCAACATGGAGGGACTAGCAGAGCAGACCAACATGGAGGGACTAGCAGAGCAGACCAACATGGAGGGACTAGCCAGAGCAGACCAACATGGAGGGACTAGCAGAGCAGACCAACATGGAGGGACTAGCAGAGCAGACCAACATGGAGGGCCAGGCACAGCAGACCAACATGGAGGGACTAGCAGAGCAGACCAACATGGAGGGACTAGCAGAGCAGACCAACATGGAGGGACAGGCCCAGCAGACCAACATGGAGGGACTAGCAGAGCAGACCAACATGGAGGGACAAGCAGAGCAGACCAACATGGAGGGACTAGGCCCAGCAGACCAACATGGAGGGAGGCTAGCCCGAGCAGACCAACATGGAGGGACTAGCAGAGCAGACCAACATGGAGGGACTAGCAGAGCAGACCAACATGGAGGGACTAGCAGAGCAGACCAACATGGAGGGCCAGGCACAGCAGACCAACATGGAGGGACTAGCAGAGCAGACCAACATGGAGGGACAAGCAGAGCAGACCAACATGGAGGGACAGGCCCAGCAGACCAACATGGAGGGACTAGCAGAGCAGACCAACATGGAGGGACTAGCAGAGCAGACCAACATGGAGGGACTAGCAGAGCAGACCAACATGGAGGGACTAGGCACAGCAGACAACATGGAGAGGACTAGCAGAGCAGACCAACATGGAGGGACTAGCAGAGCAGACCAACATGGAGGGACTAGCAGAGCAGACCAACATGGAGGGCCAGGCACAGCAGACCAACATGGAGGGACTAGCAGAGCAGACCAACATGGAGGGACAAGCAGAGCAGACCAACATGGAGGGCCAGGCACAGCAGACCAACATGGAGGGACTAGCAGAGCAGACCAACATGGAGGGACTAGCAGAGCAGACCAACATGGAGGGACTAGCAGAGCAGACCAACATGGAGGGACTAGGCAGAGCAGACCAACATGGAGGGACTAGCAGAGCAGACCAACATGGAGGGACAAGCAGAGCAGACCAACATGGAGGGCCAGGCACAGCAGACCAACATGGAGGGACTAGCAGAGCAGACCAACATGGAGGGACTAGCAGAGCAGACCAACATGGAGGGACTAGCAGAGCAGACCAACATGGAGGACTAGCAGAGCAGACCAACATGGAGGGCCAGGCACAGCAGACCAACATGGAGGGACTAGCAGAGCAGACCAACATAGGAGGGACAAGCAGAGCAGACCAACATGGAGGGACAGGCCCAGCAGACCAACATGGAGGGACTAGCAGAGCAGACCAACATGGAGGGACTAGCAGAGCAGACCAACATGGAGGGACTAGCAGAGCAGACCAACATGGAGGGACTAGCAGAGCAGACCAACATGAGGACAGACCACTGAGGACTAGCAGAGCAGACCAACATGGAGGGACTAGCAGAGCAGACCAACATGGAGGGCCAGGCACAGCAGACCAACATGGAGGGACTAGCAGAGCAGACCAACATGGAGGGACTAGCAGAGCAGACCAACATGGAGGGACTAGCAGAGCAGACCAACATGGAGGGCCAGGCACAGCAGACCAACATGGAGGGACTAGCAGAGCAGACCAACATGGAGGGACAAGCAGAGCAGACCAACATGGAGGGACAGGCCCAGCAGACCAACATGGAGGGACAGGCCCGAGCAGACCAACATGGAGGGACTAGCAGAGCAGACCAACATGGAGGGACTAGCAGAGCAGACCAACATGGAGGGCCAGGCACAGCAGACCAACATGGAGGGACTAGCAGAGCAGACCAACATGGAGGGACTAGCAGAGCAGACCAACATGGAGGGACAGGCCCAGCAGACCAACATGGAGGGACTAGCAGAGCAGACCAACATGGAGGGACTAGCAGAGCAGACCAACATGGAGGGACTAGCAGAGCAGACCAACATGGAGGACAGGCCCAGCAGACCAACATGGAGGGACTAGCAGAGCAGACCAACATGGAGGGACTAGCAGAGCAGACCAACATGGAGGGCCAGGCACAGCAGACCAACATGGAGGGACTAGCAGAGCAGACCAACATGGAGGGACTAGCAGAGCAGACCAACATGGAGGGACAGGCCCAGCAGACCAACATGGAGGGACTAGCAGAGCAGACCAACATGGAGGGACAAGCAGAGCAGACCAACATGGAGGGACAGCCAGAGCAGACCAACATGGAGGGACAGGCCCAGCAGACCAACATGGAGGGACTAGCAGAGCAGACCAACATGGAGGGACTAGCAGAGCAGACCAACATGGAGGGAGTAGCAGAGCAGACCAACATGGAGGGCCAGGCACAGCAGACCAACATGGAGGGACTAGCAGAGCAGACCAACATGGAGGGACTAGCAGAGCAGACCAACATGGAGGGACAGGCCAGCAGACCAACATGGAGGGACTAGCAGAGCAGACCAACATGGAGGGACTAGCAGAGCAGACCAACATGGAGGGACTAGCAGAGCAGACCAACATGGAGGGACTAGCAGAGCAGACCAACATGGAGGGACTAGCAGAGCAGACCAACATGGAGGGCCAGGCACAGCAGACCAACATGGAGGGACTAGCAGAGCAGACCAACATGGAGGGACTAGCAGAGCAGACCAACATGGAGGGACTAGGCCCAGCAGACCAACATGGAGGGACAGCACAGCAGACCAACATGGAGGGACTAGCAGAGCAGACCAACATGGAGGGACTAGCAGAGCAGACCCAACATGGAGGGACAGGCACAGCAGACCAACATGGAGGGACTAGCAGAGCAGACCAACATGGAGGGACTAGCAGAGCAGACCAACATGGAGGGACTAGCAGAGCAGACCAACATGGAGGGACTAGCAGAGCAGACCGAACATGGAGGGACTAGCAGAGCAGACCAACATGGAGGGCCAGGCACAGCAGACCAACATGGAGGGACTAGCAGAGCAGACCAACATGGAGGGACAAGCAGAGCAGACCAACATGGAGGGACAGGCCCAGGCAGACCAACATGGAGGGACAGGCCCAGCAGACCAACATGGAGGGACTAGCAGAGCAGACCAACATGGAGGGACTAGCAGAGCAGACCAACATGGAGGGCCAGGCACAGCAGACCAACATGGAGGGACTAGCAGAGCAGACCAACATGGAGGGACAAGCAGAGCAGACCAACATGGAGGGACAGGCCCAGCAGACCAACATGGAGGGACTAGCAGAGCAGACCAACATGGAGGGACTAGCAGAGCAGACCAACATGGAGGGACTAGCAGAGCAGACCAACATGGAGGGACTAGCAGAGCAGACCAACATGGAGGGACTAGCAGAGCAGACCAACATGGAGGGGACTAGCAGAGCAGACCAACATGGAGGGCCAGGCACAGCAGACCAACATGGAGGGACTAGCAGAGCAGACCAACATGGAGGGACTAGCAGAGCAGACCAACATGGAGGGACTAGCAGAGCAGACCAACATGGAGGGCCAGGCACAGCAGACCAACATGGAGGGACTAGCAGAGCAGACCAACATGGAGGGACAAGCAGAGCAGACCAACATGGAGGGACAGGCCCAGCAGACCAACATGGAGGGACAGGCCCAGCAGACCAACATGGAGGGACTAGCAGAGCAGACCAACATGGAGGGACTAGCAGAGCAGACCAACATGGAGGGCCAGGCACAGCAGACCAACATGGAGGGACTAGCAGAGCAGACCAACATGGAGGGACTAGCAGAGCAGACCAACATGGAGGGACAGGCCCAGCAGACCAACATGGAGGGACTAGCAGAGCAGACCAACATGGAGGGACTAGCAGAGCAGACCAACATGGAGGGACTAGCAGAGCAGACCAACATGGAGGGACAGGCCCAGCAGACCAACATGGAGGGACTAGCAGAGCAGACCAACATGGAGGGACTAGCAGAGCAGACCAACATGGAGGGCCAGGCACAGCAGACCAACATGGAGGGACTAGCAGAGCAGACCAACATGGAGGGACTAGCAGAGCAGACCAACATGGAGGGACAGGCCCAGCAGACCAACATGGAGGGACTAGCAGAGCAGACCAACATGGAGGGACAAGCAGAGCAGACCAACATGGAGGGACAGGCCCAGCAGACCAACATGGAGGGACAGGCCCAGCAGACCAACATGGAGGGACTAGCAGAGCAGACCAACATGGAGGGACTAGCAGAGCAGACCAACATGGAGGGAGTAGCAGAGCAGACCAACATGGAGGGCCAGGCACAGCAGACCAACATGGAGGGACTAGCAGAGCAGACCAACATGGAGGGACTAGCAGAGCAGACCAACATGGAGGGACAGGCCCAGCAGACCAACATGGAGGGACTAGCAGAGCAGACCAACATGGAGGGACTAGCAGAGCAGACCAACATGGAGGGACTAGCAGAGCAGACCAACATGGAGGGACTAGCAGAGCAGACCAACATGGAGGGACTAGCAGAGCAGACCAACATGGAGGGCCAGGCACAGCAGACCAACATGGAGGGACTAGCAGAGCAGACCAACATGGAGGGACAAGCAGAGCAGACCAACATGGAGGGACAGGCCCAGCAGACCAACATGGAGGACAGGCCCAGCAGACCAACATGGAGGGACTAGCAGAGCAGACCAACATGGAGGGACTAGCAGAGCAGACCAACATGGAGGGCCAGGCACAGCAGACCAACATGGAGGGACTAGCAGAGCAGACCAACATGGAGGGACTAGCAGAGCAGACCAGCATGGAGGGACTAGCAGAGCAGACCAACATGGAGGGACTAGCAGAGCAGACCGACATGGAGGGACTAGCAGAGCAGACCAACATGGAGGGCCAGGCACAGCAGACCAACATGGAGGGACTAGCAGAGCAGACCAACATGGAGGGACAAGCAGAGCAGACCAACATGGAGGGACAGGCCCAGCAGACCAACATGGAGGACAGGCCAGCAGACCAACATGGAGGGACTAGCAGAGCAGACCAACATGGAGGGACTAGCAGAGCAGACCAACATGGAGGGCAGGCACAGCAGACCAACATGGAGGGACTAGCAGAGCAGACCAACATGGAGGGACTAGCAGAGCAGACCAACATGGAGGGACAGGCCCAGCAGACCAACATGGAGGGACTAGCAGAGCAGACCAACATGGAGGGACTAGCAGAGCAGACCAACATGGAGGGACTAGCAGAGCAGACCAACATGGAGGGACTAGCAGAGCAGACCAACATGGAGGGACTAGCAGAGCAGACCAACATGGAGGGACCAGCAGCAGCAGACCAACATGGAGGGACTAGCAGAGCAGACCAACATGGAGGGACTAGCAGAGCAGACCAACATGGAGGGCCAGGCACAGCAGACCAACATGGAGGGACTAGCAGAGCAGACCAACATGGAGGGACTAGCAGAGCAGACCAACATGGAGGGACTAGCAGAGCAGACCAACATGGAGGGACTAGCAGAGCAGACCAACATGGAGGGCCAGGCACAGCAGACCAACATGGAGGGACTAGCAGAGCAGACCAACATGGAGGGACTAGCAGAGCAGACCAACATGGAGGGACAGGCCCAGCAGACCAACATGGAGGGACTAGCAGAGCAGACCAACATGGAGGGACTAGCAGAGCAGACCAACATGGAGGGCCAGACACAGCAGACCAACATGGAGGGACTAGCAGAGCAGACCAACATGGAGGGACTAGCAGAGCAGACCAACATGGAGGGACTAGCAGAGCAGACCAACATGGAGGGACTAGCAGAGCAGACCAACATGGAGGGCCAGGCACAGCAGACCAACATGGAGGGACTAGCAGAGCAGACCAACATGGAGGGACAAGCAGAGCAGACCAACATGGAGGGACAGGCCCAGCAGACCAACATGGAGGGACTAGCAGAGCAGACCAACATGGAGGGACTAGCAGAGCAGACCAACATGGAGGGACTAGCAGAGCAGACCAACATGGAGGGACTAGCAGAGCAGACCAACATGGAGGGACTAGCAGAGCAGACCAACATGGAGGGACTAGCAGAGCAGACCAACATGGAGGGACTAGCAGAGCAGACCAACATGGAGGGCCAGGCACAGCAGACAAACATGGAGGGACTAGCAGAGCAGACCAACATGGAGGGACTAGCAGAGCAGACCAACATGGAGGGACTAGCAGAGCAGACCAACATGGAGGGACAAGCAGAGCAGACCAACATGGAGGGACTAGCAGAGCAGACCAACGTGGAGGGACTAGCAGAGCAGACCAACATGGAGGGACTAGCAGAGCAGACCAACATGGAGGGACAGGCCCAGCAGACCAACATGGAGGGACTAGCAGAGCAGACCAACATGGAGGGACTAGCAGAGCAGACCAACATGGAGGGCCAGGCACAGCAGACCAACATGGAGGGACTAGCAGAGCAGACCAACATGGAGGGACTAGCAGAGCAGACCAACATGGAGGGACAGGCCCAGCAGACCAACATGGAGGGACTAGCAGAGCAGACCAACATGGAGGGACAAGCAGAGCAGACCAACATGGAGGGACAGGCCCAGCAGACCAACATGGAGGGACAGGCCCAGCAGACCAACATGGAGGGACTAGCAGAGCAGACCAACATGGAGGGACTAGCAGAGCAGACCAACATGGAGGGACTAGCAGAGCAGACCAACATGGAGGGCCAGGCACAGCAGACCAACATGGAGGGACTAGCAGAGCAGACCAACATGGAGGGACTAGCAGAGCAGACCAACATGGAGGGACAGGCCCAGCAGACCAACATGGAGGGACTAGCAGAGCAGACCAACATGGAGGGACAAGCAGAGCAGACCAACATGGAGGGACAGGCCCAGCAGACCAACATGGAGGGACAGGCCCAGCAGACCAACATGGAGGGACTAGCAGAGCAGACCAACATGGAGGGACTAGCAGAGCAGACCAACATGGAGGGAGTAGCAGAGCAGACCAACATGGAGGGCCAGGCACAGCAGACCAACATGGAGGGACTAGCAGAGCAGACCAACATGGAGGGACTAGCAGAGCAGACCAACATGGAGGGACAGGCCCAGCAGACCAACATGGAGGGACTAGCAGAGCAGACCAACATGGAGGGACTAGCAGAGCAGACCAACATGGAGGGACTAGCAGAGCAGACCAACATGGAGGGACTAGCAGAGCAGACCAACATGGAGGGACTAGCAGAGCAGACCAACATGGAGGGCCAGGCACAGCAGACCAACATGGAGGGACTAGCAGAGCAGACCAACATGGAGGGACAAGCAGAGCAGACCAACATGGAGGGACAGGCCCAGCAGACCAACATGGAGGGACAGGCCCAGCAGACCAACATGGAGGGACTAGCAGAGCAGACCAACATGGAGGGACTAGCAGAGCAGACCAACATGGAGGGCCAGGCACAGCAGACCAACATGGAGGGACTAGCAGAGCAGACCAACATGGAGGGACTAGCAGAGCAGACCAGCATGGAGGGACTAGCAGAGCAGACCAACATGGAGGGACTAGCAGAGCAGACCGACATGGAGGGACTAGCAGAGCAGACCAACATGGAGGGCCAGGCACAGCAGACCAACATGGAGGGACTAGCAGAGCAGACCAACATGGAGGGACAAGCAGAGCAGACCAACATGGAGGGACAGGCCCAGCAGACCAACATGGAGGGACAGGCCCAGCAGACCAACATGGAGGGACTAGCAGAGCAGACCAACATGGAGGGACTAGCAGAGCAGACCAACATGGAGGGCCAGGCACAGCAGACCAACATGGAGGGACTAGCAGAGCAGACCAACATGGAGGGACTAGCAGAGCAGACCAACATGGAGGGACAGGCCCAGCAGACCAACATGGAGGGACTAGCAGAGCAGACCAACATGGAGGGACTAGCAGAGCAGACCAACATGGAGGGACTAGCAGAGCAGACCAACATGGAGGGACTAGCAGAGCAGACCAACATGGAGGGACTAGCAGAGCAGACCAACATGGAGGGCCAGGCACAGCAGACCAACATGGAGGGACTAGCAGAGCAGACCAACATGGAGGGACTAGCAGAGCAGACCAACATGGAGGGCCAGGCACAGCAGACCAACATGGAGGGACTAGCAGAGCAGACCAACATGGAGGGACTAGCAGAGCAGACCAACATGGAGGGACTAGCAGAGCAGACCAACATGGAGGGACTAGCAGAGCAGACCAACATGGAGGGCCAGGCACAGCAGACCAACATGGAGGGACTAGCAGAGCAGACCAACATGGAGGGACTAGCAGAGCAGACCAACATGGAGGGACAGGCCCAGCAGACCAACATGGAGGGACTAGCAGAGCAGACCAACATGGAGGGACTAGCAGAGCAGACCAACATGGAGGGCCAGACACAGCAGACCAACATGGAGGGACTAGCAGAGCAGACCAACATGGAGGGACTAGCAGAGCAGACCAACATGGAGGGACTAGCAGAGCAGACCAACATGGAGGGACTAGCAGAGCAGACCAACATGGAGGGCCAGGCACAGCAGACCAACATGGAGGGACTAGCAGAGCAGACCAACATGGAGGGACAAGCAGAGCAGACCAACATGGAGGGACAGGCCCAGCAGACCAACATGGAGGGACTAGCAGAGCAGACCAACATGGAGGGACTAGCAGAGCAGACCAACATGGAGGGACTAGCAGAGCAGACCAACATGGAGGGACTAGCAGAGCAGACCAACATGGAGGGACTAGCAGAGCAGACCAACATGGAGGGACTAGCAGAGCAGACCAACATGGAGGGACTAGCAGAGCAGACCAACATGGAGGGCCAGGCACAGCAGACAAACATGGAGGGACTAGCAGAGCAGACCAACATGGAGGGACTAGCAGAGCAGACCAACATGGAGGGACTAGCAGAGCAGACCAACATGGAGGGACAAGCAGAGCAGACCAACATGGAGGGACTAGCAGAGCAGACCAACGTGGAGGGACTAGCAGAGCAGACCAACATGGAGGGACTAGCAGAGCAGACCAACATGGAGGGACAGGCCCAGCAGACCAACATGGAGGGACTAGCAGAGCAGACCAACATGGAGGGACTAGCAGAGCAGACCAACATGGAGGGCCAGGCACAGCAGACCAACATGGAGGGACTAGCAGAGCAGACCAACATGGAGGGACTAGCAGAGCAGACCAACATGGAGGGACAGGCCCAGCAGACCAACATGGAGGGACTAGCAGAGCAGACCAACATGGAGGGACAAGCAGAGCAGACCAACATGGAGGGACAGGCCCAGCAGACCAACATGGAGGGACAGGCCCAGCAGACCAACATGGAGGGACTAGCAGAGCAGACCAACATGGAGGGACTAGCAGAGCAGACCAACATGGAGGGACTAGCAGAGCAGACCAACATGGAGGGCCAGGCACAGCAGACCAACATGGAGGGACTAGCAGAGCAGACCAACATGGAGGGACAAGCAGAGCAGACCAACATGGAGGGACAGGCCCAGCAGACCAACATGGAGGGACTAGCAGAGCAGACCAACATGGAGGGACTAGCAGAGCAGACCAACATGGAGGGACTAGCAGAGCAGACCAACATGGAGGGACTAGCACAGCAGACCAACATGGAGAGACTAGCAGAGCAGACCAACATGGAGGGACTAGCAGAGCAGACCAACATGGAGGGACTAGCAGAGCAGACCAACATGGAGGGCCAGGCACAGCAGACAAACATGGAGGGACTAGCAGAGCAGACCAACATGGAGGGACAAGCAGAGCAGACCAACATGGAGGGCCAGGCACAGCAGACCAACATGGAGGGACTAGCAGAGCAGACCAACATGGAGGGACTAGCAGAGCAGACCAACATGGAGGGACTAGCAGAGCAGACCAACATGGAGGGACTAGCAGAGCAGACCAACATGGAGGGACTAGCAGAGCAGACCAACATGGAGGGACAAGCAGAGCAGACCAACATGGAGGGCCAGGCACAGCAGACCAACATGGAGGGACTAGCAGAGCAGACCAACATGGAGGGACTAGCAGAGCAGACCAACATGGAGGGACTAGCAGAGCAGACCAACATGGAGGGACTAGCAGAGCAGACCAACATGGAGGGCCAGGCACAGCAGACCAACATGGAGGGACTAGCAGAGCAGACCAACATAGAGGGACAAGCAGAGCAGACCAACATGGAGGGACAGGCCCAGCAGACCAACATGGAGGGACTAGCAGAGCAGACCAACATGGAGGGACTAGCAGAGCAGACCAACATGGAGGGACTAGCAGAGCAGACCAACATGGAGGGACTAGCAGAGCAGACCAACATGGAGGGACTAGCAGAGCAGACCAACATGGAGGGACTAGCAGAGCAGACCAACATGGAGGGCCAGGCACAGCAGACCAACATGGAGGGACTAGCAGAGCAGACCAACATGGAGGGACTAGCAGAGCAGACCAACATGGAGGGACTAGCAGAGCAGACCAACATGGAGGGCCAGGCACAGCAGACCAACATGGAGGGACTAGCAGAGCAGACCAACATGGAGGGACAAGCAGAGCAGACCAACATGGAGGGACAGGCCCAGCAGACCAACATGGAGGGACAGGCCCAGCAGACCAACATGGAGGGACTAGCAGAGCAGACCAACATGGAGGGACTAGCAGAGCAGACCAACATGGAGGGCCAGGCACAGCAGACCAACATGGAGGGACTAGCAGAGCAGACCAACATGGAGGGACTAGCAGAGCAGACCAACATGGAGGGACAGGCCCAGCAGACCAACATGGAGGGACTAGCAGAGCAGACCAACATGGAGGGACTAGCAGAGCAGACCAACATGGAGGGACTAGCAGAGCAGACCAACATGGAGGGACAGGCCCAGCAGACCAACATGGAGGGACTAGCAGAGCAGACCAACATGGAGGGACTAGCAGAGCAGACCAACATGGAGGGCCAGGCACAGCAGACCAACATGGAGGGACTAGCAGAGCAGACCAACATGGAGGGACTAGCAGAGCAGACCAACATGGAGGGACAGGCCCAGCAGACCAACATGGAGGGACTAGCAGAGCAGACCAACATGGAGGGACAAGCAGAGCAGACCAACATGGAGGGACAGGCCCAGCAGACCAACATGGAGGGACAGGCCCAGCAGACCAACATGGAGGGACTAGCAGAGCAGACCAACATGGAGGGACTAGCAGAGCAGACCAACATGGAGGGAGTAGCAGAGCAGACCAACATGGAGGGCCAGGCACAGCAGACCAACATGGAGGGACTAGCAGAGCAGACCAACATGGAGGGACTAGCAGAGCAGACCAACATGGAGGGACAGGCCCAGCAGACCAACATGGAGGGACTAGCAGAGCAGACCAACATGGAGGGACTAGCAGAGCAGACCAACATGGAGGGACTAGCAGAGCAGACCAACATGGAGGGACTAGCAGAGCAGACCAACATGGAGGGACTAGCAGAGCAGACCAACATGGAGGGCCAGGCACAGCAGACCAACATGGAGGGACTAGCAGAGCAGACCAACATGGAGGGACAAGCAGAGCAGACCAACATGGAGGGACAGGCCCAGCAGACCAACATGGAGGGACAGGCCCAGCAGACCAACATGGAGGGACTAGCAGAGCAGACCAACATGGAGGGACTAGCAGAGCAGACCAACATGGAGGGCCAGGCACAGCAGACCAACATGGAGGGACTAGCAGAGCAGACCAACATGGAGGGACTAGCAGAGCAGACCAGCATGGAGGGACTAGCAGAGCAGACCAACATGGAGGGACTAGCAGAGCAGACCGACATGGAGGGACTAGCAGAGCAGACCAACATGGAGGGCCAGGCACAGCAGACCAACATGGAGGGACTAGCAGAGCAGACCAACATGGAGGGACAAGCAGAGCAGACCAACATGGAGGGACAGGCCCAGCAGACCAACATGGAGGGACAGGCCCAGCAGACCAACATGGAGGGACTAGCAGAGCAGACCAACATGGAGGGACTAGCAGAGCAGACCAACATGGAGGGCCAGGCACAGCAGACCAACATGGAGGGACTAGCAGAGCAGACCAACATAGAGGGACAAGCAGAGCAGACCAACATGGAGGGACAGGCCCAGCAGACCAACATGGAGGGACTAGCAGAGCAGACCAACATGGAGGGACTAGCAGAGCAGACCAACATGGAGGGACTAGCAGAGCAGACCAACATGGAGGGACTAGCAGAGCAGACCAACATGGAGGGACTAGCAGAGCAGACCAACATGGAGGGACTAGCAGAGCAGACCAACATGGAGGGCCAGGCACAGCAGACCAACATGGAGGGACTAGCAGAGCAGACCAACATGGAGGGACTAGCAGAGCAGACCAACATGGAGGGACTAGCAGAGCAGACCAACATGGAGGGCCAGGCACAGCAGACCAACATGGAGGGACTAGCAGAGCAGACCAACATGGAGGGACAAGCAGAGCAGACCAACATGGAGGGACAGGCCCAGCAGACCAACATGGAGGGACAGGCCCAGCAGACCAACATGGAGGGACTAGCAGAGCAGACCAACATGGAGGGACTAGCAGAGCAGACCAACATGGAGGGCCAGGCACAGCAGACCAACATGGAGGGACTAGCAGAGCAGACCAACATGGAGGGACTAGCAGAGCAGACCAACATGGAGGGACAGGCCCAGCAGACCAACATGGAGGGACTAGCAGAGCAGACCAACATGGAGGGACTAGCAGAGCAGACCAACATGGAGGGACTAGCAGAGCAGACCAACATGGAGGGACAGGCCCAGCAGACCAACATGGAGGGACTAGCAGAGCAGACCAACATGGAGGGACTAGCAGAGCAGACCAACATGGAGGGCCAGGCACAGCAGACCAACATGGAGGGACTAGCAGAGCAGACCAACATGGAGGGACTAGCAGAGCAGACCAACATGGAGGGACAGGCCCAGCAGACCAACATGGAGGGACTAGCAGAGCAGACCAACATGGAGGGACAAGCAGAGCAGACCAACATGGAGGGACAGGCCCAGCAGACCAACATGGAGGGACAGGCCCAGCAGACCAACATGGAGGGACTAGCAGAGCAGACCAACATGGAGGGACTAGCAGAGCAGACCAACATGGAGGGAGTAGCAGAGCAGACCAACATGGAGGGCCAGGCACAGCAGACCAACATGGAGGGACTAGCAGAGCAGACCAACATGGAGGGACTAGCAGAGCAGACCAACATGGAGGGACAGGCCCAGCAGACCAACATGGAGGGACTAGCAGAGCAGACCAACATGGAGGGACTAGCAGAGCAGACCAACATGGAGGGACTAGCAGAGCAGACCAACATGGAGGGACTAGCAGAGCAGACCAACATGGAGGGACTAGCAGAGCAGACCAACATGGAGGGCCAGGCACAGCAGACCAACATGGAGGGACTAGCAGAGCAGACCAACATGGAGGGACAAGCAGAGCAGACCAACATGGAGGGACAGGCCCAGCAGACCAACATGGAGGGACAGGCCCAGCAGACCAACATGGAGGGACTAGCAGAGCAGACCAACATGGAGGGACTAGCAGAGCAGACCAACATGGAGGGCCAGGCACAGCAGACCAACATGGAGGGACTAGCAGAGCAGACCAACATGGAGGGACTAGCAGAGCAGACCAGCATGGAGGGACTAGCAGAGCAGACCAACATGGAGGGACTAGCAGAGCAGACCGACATGGAGGGACTAGCAGAGCAGACCAACATGGAGGGCCAGGCACAGCAGACCAACATGGAGGGACTAGCAGAGCAGACCAACATGGAGGGACAAGCAGAGCAGACCAACATGGAGGGACAGGCCCAGCAGACCAACATGGAGGGACAGGCCCAGCAGACCAACATGGAGGGACTAGCAGAGCAGACCAACATGGAGGGACTAGCAGAGCAGACCAACATGGAGGGCCAGGCACAGCAGACCAACATGGAGGGACTAGCAGAGCAGACCAACATGGAGGGACTAGCAGAGCAGACCAACATGGAGGGACAGGCCCAGCAGACCAACATGGAGGGACTAGCAGAGCAGACCAACATGGAGGGACTAGCAGAGCAGACCAACATGGAGGGACTAGCAGAGCAGACCAACATGGAGGGACTAGCAGAGCAGACCAACATGGAGGGACTAGCAGAGCAGACCAACATGGAGGGCCAGGCACAGCAGACCAACATGGAGGGACTAGCAGAGCAGACCAACATGGAGGGACTAGCAGAGCAGACCAACATGGAGGGCCAGGCACAGCAGACCAACATGGAGGGACTAGCAGAGCAGACCAACATGGAGGGACTAGCAGAGCAGACCAACATGGAGGGACTAGCAGAGCAGACCAACATGGAGGGACTAGCAGAGCAGACCAACATGGAGGGCCAGGCACAGCAGACCAACATGGAGGGACTAGCAGAGCAGACCAACATGGAGGGACTAGCAGAGCAGACCAACATGGAGGGACAGGCCCAGCAGACCAACATGGAGGGACTAGCAGAGCAGACCAACATGGAGGGACTAGCAGAGCAGACCAACATGGAGGGCCAGGCACAGCAGACCAACATGGAGGGACTAGCAGAGCAGACCAACATGGAGGGACTAGCAGAGCAGACCAACATGGAGGGACTAGCAGAGCAGACCAACATGGAGGGACAGGCCCAGCAGACCAACATGGAGGGACTAGCAGAGCAGACCAACATGGAGGGACTAGCAGAGCAGACCAACATGGAGGGCCAGGCACAGCAGACCAACATGGAGGGACTAGCAGAGCAGACCAACATGGAGGGACTAGCAGAGGGTTAGGGTTAGGTATAGAGAAAAGACACATGGAGCTCCCCGCGTCGTCCAACGACTTCGCAGTTGAATGGAGCACCAAGGCATGGCACTGGCCGGCGCCTGTCGTTCAAGTCTCCCCCGCCAGATGAACTTAGACCTGAGGAGTGAGTGAGGCGTTGAGGACAGGCATGGTGGTGGAATACTGAGGGTTAGGGTTAGGGTTAGGGTTAGGGTTAGGGTTAGGGTTAGGGTAGGGGTCTTGATACCCCCTCCGGTTGGAGTAGGGGTCCTGAAACCCCCTCCGGTTGGGTTAGGGTTAGGGTTAGGGTTAGGGTTAGGGTTAGGTATTAGGCTGGAAAAGGGTATGTCGCGGCGACATATGCAAATAGCGTCCGCTAGGAATGTCGTAGAGAGCTGAAAGTAAGAAATGAGCATCGTTCAGACAATTTTCTATCATGGGGGGGGCACTTCAAAAGTCGGACTTCCGGTGTCCCTAGCTCGTGACCGGAAGTAGTAGACCGGAAGTGGGTGGTGTCCACTCAAAGGTCTGGCCGAGACGAGTCCATAGACGTCTGAACCATCTCCGTGGCACTTACCGTTGGCGAGATATAGCGGGATGTCGTTCCCCCATAGACTCCCATGTTAAATGGATGTCGTCCTTGCAAAACTCCTAAGTGTTTTGTCGTTGTATGGGTAGGGGACATTGCAGAAACCACTGAGGAGCATGAATCAGGCAATTTCCTTTCCTTTGAAAAGGCGGACCGGAAGTGGCCGTGTCTCGGCCGGGGAGGGTCCGCGAGCCTCATGTTGGGTGTCCACGTGTAGGTCTGGCCGAGACGAGTCCATAGACATCTGAACCATCCCCGTGGCACGTACCGTTGGCGAGATACCGCGAGATGTCGTTCCCCCATAGACTCCCATGTTAAATGGATGTCGGCCTTGAAAAGTTCCTAAGTGTTTTGTCGTTGTATGGAAAGGGGACATCCCAGAGACCACTTAGGAGCATGAATCAGGCAATTTTATTTTCTTGTAAAACGCGGACCGGAAGTGGCCGTATCTCGGCCCAGGAAGGTCCCGCGGACCTCATGTTGGGTGTCTAAGTGAAGGTCTGGCCGAGACGAGTCCATAGATGTCTGAACCATCTCCGTGGCACGTACCGTTGGCGAGATACCGCGAGATGTCGCTCCCCCATAGACTCCCATGTTAAATGGATGTCCCCCCTTGAAAAACGACCAAGTGTTTTGGAATAACGTGTCTCCAGAACATGCATAGGAGCACGTTTCAGGCCATTTGGAGTCGAATGGTCCCTATATTGGCATGTGCCATGTGTCAGACACTTAGGGTTAGGATGAGAGGTTCCTGGTAGGGTTAGGGTTAGGGTTAGGGTTAGGGTTAGGGTTAGGGTTAGGGTTAGGGTTAGGGTTAGGGTTAGGGTTAGGGTTAGGGTTAGGGTTAGGGTTAGGTATTAGGCTGGAAAAGGGTATGTCGCGGCGACATATGCAAATAGCGTCCGCTAGGAATGTCGTAGAGAGCTGAAAGTAAGAAATGAGCATCGTTCAGACAATTTTCTATCATGGGGGGGGCACTTCAAAAGTCGGACTTCCGGTGTCCCTAGCTCGTGACCGGAAGTAGTAGACCGGAAGTGGGTGGTGTCCACTCAAAGGTCTGGCCGAGACGAGTCCATAGACGTCTGAACCATCTCCGTGGCACTTACCGTTGGCGAGATATAGCGGGATGTCGTTCCCCCATAGACTCCCATGTTAAATGGATGTCGTCCTTGCAAAACTCCTAAGTGTTTTGTCGTTGTATGGGTAGGGGACATTGCAGAAACCACTGAGGAGCATGAATCAGGCAATTTCCTTTCCTTTGAAAAGGCGGACCGGAAGTGGCCGTGTCTCGGCCGGGGAGGGTCCGCGAGCCTCATGTTGGGTGTCCACGTGTAGGTCTGGCCGAGACGAGTCCATAGACATCTGAACCATCCCCGTGGCACGTACCGTTGGCGAGATACCGCGAGATGTCGTTCCCCCATAGACTCCCATGTTAAATGGATGTCGGCCTTGAAAAGTTCCTAAGTGTTTTGTCGTTGTATGGAAAGGGGACATCCCAGAGACCACTTAGGAGCATGAATCAGGCAATTTTATTTTCTTGTAAAACGCGGACCGGAAGTGGCCGTATCTCGGCCCAGGAAGGTCCCGCGGACCTCATGTTGGGTGTCTAAGTGAAGGTCTGGCCGAGACGAGTCCATAGATGTCTGAACCATCTCCGTGGCACGTACCGTTGGCGAGATACCGCGAGATGTCGCTCCCCCATAGACTCCCATGTTAAATGGATGTCCCCCCTTGAAAAACGACCAAGTGTTTTGGAATAACGTGTCTCCAGAACATGCATAGGAGCACGTTTCAGGCCATTTGGAGTCGAATGGTCCCTATATTGGCATGTGCCATGTGTCAGACACTTAGGGTTAGGATGAGAGGTTCCTGGTAGGGTTAGGGTTAGGGTTAGGGTTAGGGTTAGGGTTAGGGTTAGGGTTAGGGTTAGGGTTAGGGTTAGGGTTAGGGTTAGGGTTAGGGTTAGGGTTAGGTATTAGGCTGGAAAAGGGTATGTCGCGGCGACATATGCAAATAGCGTCCGCTAGGAATGTCGTAGAGAGCTGAAAGTAAGAAATGAGCATCGTTCAGACAATTTTCTATCATGGGGGGGGCACTTCAAAAGTCGGACTTCCGGTGTCCCTAGCTCGTGACCGGAAGTAGTAGACCGGAAGTGGGTGGTGTCCACTCAAAGGTCTGGCCGAGACGAGTCCATAGACGTCTGAACCATCTCCGTGGCACTTACCGTTGGCGAGATATAGCGGGATGTCGTTCCCCCATAGACTCCCATGTTAAATGGATGTCGTCCTTGCAAAACTCCTAAGTGTTTTGTCGTTGTATGGGTAGGGGACATTGCAGAAACCACTGAGGAGCATGAATCAGGCAATTTCCTTTCCTTTGAAAAGGCGGACCGGAAGTGGCCGTGTCTCGGCCGGGGAGGGTCCGCGAGCCTCATGTTGGGTGTCCACGTGTAGGTCTGGCCGAGACGAGTCCATAGACATCTGAACCATCCCCGTGGCACGTACCGTTGGCGAGATACCGCGAGATGTCGTTCCCCCATAGACTCCCATGTTAAATGGATGTCGGCCTTGAAAAGTTCCTAAGTGTTTTGTCGTTGTATGGAAAGGGGACATCCCAGAGACCACTTAGGAGCATGAATCAGGCAATTTTATTTTCTTGTAAAGGGTTAGGGTTAGGGTTAGGGTTAGGGTTAGGGTTAGGGTTAGGGTTAGGGTTAGGGTTAGGGTTAGGGTTAGGGTTAGGGTTAGGGTTAGGGTTAGGTATTAGGCTGGAAAAGGGTATGTCGCGGCGACATATGCAAATAGCGTCCGCTAGGAATGTCGTAGAGAGCTGAAAGTAAGAAATGAGCATCGTTCAGACAATTTTCTATCATGGGGGGGGCACTTCAAAAGTCGGACTTCCGGTGTCCCTAGCTCGTGACCGGAAGTAGTAGACCGGAAGTGGGTGGTGTCCACTCAAAGGTCTGGCCGAGACGAGTCCATAGACGTCTGAACCATCTCCGTGGCACTTACCGTTGGCGAGATATAGCGGGATGTCGTTCCCCCATAGACTCCCATGTTAAATGGATGTGGGTTAGGGTTAGGGTTAGGGTTAGGGTTAGGGTTAGGGTTAGGGTTAGGGTTAGGGTTAGGGTTAGGGTTAGGGTTAGGGTTAGGGTTAGGGTTAGGGTTAGGGTTAGGGTTAGGGTTAGGGTTAGGGTTAGGGTTAGGGTTAGGGTTAGGGTTAGGGTTAGGGTTAGGGTTAGGGTTAGGGTTAGGGTTAGGGTTAGGGTTAGGGTTAGGTATTAGGCTGGAAAAGGGTATGTCGCGGCGACATATGCAAATAGCGTCCGCTAGGAATGTCGTAGAGAGCTGAAAGTAAGAAATGAGCATCGTTCAGACAATTTTCTATCATGGGGGGGGCACTTCAAAAGTCGGACTTCCGGTGTCCCTAGCTCGTGACCGGAAGTAGTAGACCGGAAGTGGGTGGTGTCCACTCAAAGGTCTGGCCGAGACGAGTCCATAGACGTCTGAACCATCTCCGTGGCACTTACCGTTGGCGAGATATAGCGGGATGTCGTTCCCCCATAGACTCCCATGTTAAATGGATGTCGTCCTTGCAAAACTCCTAAGTGTTTTGTCGTTGTATGGGTAGGGGACATTGCAGAAACCACTGAGGAGCATGAATCAGGCAATTTCCTTTCCTTTGAAAAGGGTTAGGGTTAGGGTTAGGGTTAGGGTTAGGGTTAGGGTTAGGGTTAGGGTTAGGTATTAGGCTGGAAAAGGGTTAGGGTTAGGGTTAGGGTTAGGGTTAGGGTTAGGGTTAGGGTTAGGGGTTAGGGTTAGGGTTAGGGTTAGGGTTAGGGTTAGGGTTAGGTATTAGGCTGGAAAAGGGTATGTCGCGGCGACATATGCAAATAGCGTCCGCTAGGAATGTCGTAGAGAGCTGAAAGTAAGAAATGAGCATCGTTCAGACAATTTTCTATCATGGGGGGGGCACTTCAAAAGTCGGACTTCCGGTGTCCCTAGCTCGTGACCGGAAGTAGTAGACCGGAAGTGGGTGGTGTCCACTCAAAGGTCTGGCCGAGACGAGTCCATAGACGTCTGAACCATCTCCGTGGCACTTACCGTTGGCGAGATATAGCGGGATGTCGTTCCCCCATAGACTCCCATGTTAAATGGATGTCGTCCTTGCAAAACTCCTAAGTGTTTTGTCGTTGTATGGGTAGGGGACATTGCAGAAACCACTGAGGAGCATGAATCAGGCAATTTCCTTTCCTTTGAAAAGGCGGACCGGAAGTGGCCGTGTCTCGGCCGGGGAGGGTCCGCGAGCCTCATGTTGGGTGTCCACGTGTAGGTCTGGCCGAGACGAGTCCATAGACATCTGAACCATCCCCGTGGCACGTACCGTTGGCGAGATACCGCGAGATGTCGTTCCCCCATAGACTCCCATGTTAAATGGATGTCGGCCTTGAAAAGTTCCTAAGTGTTTTGTCGTTGTATGGAAAGGGGACATCCCAGAGACCACTTAGGAGCATGAATCAGGCAATTTTATTTTCTTGTAAAACGCGGACCGGAAGTGGCCGTATCTCGGCCCAGGAAGGTCCCGCGGACCTCATGTTGGGTGTCTAAGTGAAGGTCTGGCCGAGACGAGTCCATAGATGTCTGAACCATCTCCGTGGCACGTACCGTTGGCGAGATACCGCGAGATGTCGCTCCCCCATAGACTCCCATGTTAAATGGATGTCCCCCCTTGAAAAACGACCAAGTGTTTTGGAATAACGTGTCTCCAGAACATGCATAGGAGCACGTTTCAGGCCATTTGGAGTCGAATGGTCCCTATATTGGCATGTGCCATGTGTCAGACACTTAGGGTTAGGATGAGAGGTTCCTGGTAGGGTTAGGGTTAGGGTTAGGGTTAGGGTTAGGGTTAGGGTTAGGGTTAGGGTTAGGGTTAGGGTTAGGGTTAGGGTTAGGGTTAGGGTTAGGGTTAGGTATTAGGCTGGAAAAGGGTATGTCGCGGCGACATATGCAAATAGCGTCCGCTAGGAATGTCGTAGAGAGCTGAAAGTAAGAAATGAGCATCGTTCAGACAATTTTCTATCATGGGGGGGGCACTTCAAAAGTCGGACTTCCGGTGTCCCTAGCTCGTGACCGGAAGTAGTAGACCGGAAGTGGGTGGTGTCCACTCAAAGGTCTGGCCGAGACGAGTCCATAGACGTCTGAACCATCTCCGTGGCACTTACCGTTGGCGAGATATAGCGGGATGTCGTTCCCCCATAGACTCCCATGTTAAATGGATGTCGTCCTTGCAAAACTCCTAAGTGTTTTGTCGTTGTATGGGTAGGGGACATTGCAGAAACCACTGAGGAGCATGAATCAGGCAATTTCCTTTCCTTTGAAAAGGCGGACCGGAAGTGGCCGTGTCTCGGCCGGGGAGGGTCCGCGAGCCTCATGTTGGGTGTCCACGTGTAGGTCTGGCCGAGACGAGTCCATAGACATCTGAACCATCCCCGTGGCACGTACCGTTGGCGAGATACCGCGAGATGTCGTTCCCCCATAGACTCCCATGTTAAATGGATGTCGGCCTTGAAAAGTTCCTAAGTGTTTTGTCGTTGTATGGAAAGGGGACATCCCAGAGACCACTTAGGAGCATGAATCAGGCAATTTTATTTTCTTGTAAAGGGTTAGGGTTAGGGTTAGGGTTAGGGTTAGGGTTAGGGTTAGGGTTAGGGTTAGGGTTAGGGTTAGGGTTAGGGTTAGGGTTAGGGTTAGGGTTAGGTATTAGGCTGGAAAAGGGTATGTCGCGGCGACATATGCAAATAGCGTCCGCTAGGAATGTCGTAGAGAGCTGAAAGTAAGAAATGAGCATCGTTCAGACAATTTTCTATCATGGGGGGGGCACTTCAAAAGTCGGACTTCCGGTGTCCCTAGCTCGTGACCGGAAGTAGTAGACCGGAAGTGGGTGGTGTCCACTCAAAGGTCTGGCCGAGACGAGTCCATAGACGTCTGAACCATCTCCGTGGCACTTACCGTTGGCGAGATATAGCGGGATGTCGTTCCCCCATAGACTCCCATGTTAAATGGATGTGGGTTAGGGTTAGGGTTAGGGTTAGGGTTAGGGTTAGGGTTAGGGTTAGGGTTAGGGTTAGGGTTAGGGTTAGGGTTAGGGTTAGGGTTAGGGTTAGGGTTAGGGTTAGGGTTAGGGTTAGGGTTAGGGTTAGGGTTAGGGTTAGGGTTAGGGTTAGGGTTAGGGTTAGGGTTAGGGTTAGGGTTAGGGTTAGGGTTAGGGTTAGGGTTAGGTATTAGGCTGGAAAAGGGTATGTCGCGGCGACATATGCAAATAGCGTCCGCTAGGAATGTCGTAGAGAGCTGAAAGTAAGAAATGAGCATCGTTCAGACAATTTTCTATCATGGGGGGGGCACTTCAAAAGTCGGACTTCCGGTGTCCCTAGCTCGTGACCGGAAGTAGTAGACCGGAAGTGGGTGGTGTCCACTCAAAGGTCTGGCCGAGACGAGTCCATAGACGTCTGAACCATCTCCGTGGCACTTACCGTTGGCGAGATATAGCGGGATGTCGTTCCCCCATAGACTCCCATGTTAAATGGATGTCGTCCTTGCAAAACTCCTAAGTGTTTTGTCGTTGTATGGGTAGGGGACATTGCAGAAACCACTGAGGAGCATGAATCAGGCAATTTCCTTTCCTTTGAAAAGGGTTAGGGTTAGGGTTAGGGTTAGGGTTAGGGTTAGGGTTAGGGTTAGGGTTAGGTATTAGGCTGGAAAAGGGTTAGGGTTAGGGTTAGGGTTAGGGTTAGGGTTAGGGTTAGGGTTAGGGGTTAGGGTTAGGGTTAGGGTTAGGGTTAGGGTTAGGGTTAGGTATTAGGCTGGAAAAGGGTATGTCGCGGCGACATATGCAAATAGCGTCCGCTAGGAATGTCGTAGAGAGCTGAAAGTAAGAAATGAGCATCGTTCAGACAATTTTCTATCATGGGGGGGGCACTTCAAAAGTCGGACTTCCGGTGTCCCTAGCTCGTGACCGGAAGTAGTAGACCGGAAGTGGGTGGTGTCCACTCAAAGGTCTGGCCGAGACGAGTCCATAGACGTCTGAACCATCTCCGTGGCACTTACCGTTGGCGAGATATAGCGGGATGTCGTTCCCCCATAGACTCCCATGTTAAATGGATGTCGTCCTTGCAAAACTCCTAAGTGTTTTGTCGTTGTATGGGTAGGGGACATTGCAGAAACCACTGAGGAGCATGAATCAGGCAATTTCCTTTCCTTTGAAAAGGCGGACCGGAAGTGGCCGTGTCTCGGCCGGGGAGGGTCCGCGAGCCTCATGTTGGGTGTCCACGTGTAGGTCTGGCCGAGACGAGTCCATAGACATCTGAACCATCCCCGTGGCACGTACCGTTGGCGAGATACCGCGAGATGTCGTTCCCCCATAGACTCCCATGTTAAATGGATGTCGGCCTTGAAAAGTTCCTAAGTGTTTTGTCGTTGTATGGAAAGGGGACATCCCAGAGACCACTTAGGAGCATGAATCAGGCAATTTTATTTTCTTGTAAAACGCGGACCGGAAGTGGCCGTATCTCGGCCCAGGAAGGTCCCGCGGACCTCATGTTGGGTGTCTAAGTGAAGGTCTGGCCGAGACGAGTCCATAGATGTCTGAACCATCTCCGTGGCACGTACCGTTGGCGAGATACCGCGAGATGTCGCTCCCCCATAGACTCCCATGTTAAATGGATGTCCCCCCTTGAAAAACGACCAAGTGTTTTGGAATAACGTGTCTCCAGAACATGCATAGGAGCACGTTTCAGGCCATTTGGAGTCGAATGGTCCCTATATTGGCATGTGCCATGTGTCAGACACTTAGGGTTAGGATGAGAGGTTCCTGGTAGGGTTAGGGTTAGGGTTAGGGTTAGGGTTAGGGTTAGGGTTAGGGTTAGGGTTAGGGTTAGGGTTAGGGTTAGGGTTAGGGTTAGGGTTAGGGTTAGGTATTAGGCTGGAAAAGGGTATGTCGCGGCGACATATGCAAATAGCGTCCGCTAGGAATGTCGTAGAGAGCTGAAAGTAAGAAATGAGCATCGTTCAGACAATTTTCTATCATGGGGGGGGCACTTCAAAAGTCGGACTTCCGGTGTCCCTAGCTCGTGACCGGAAGTAGTAGACCGGAAGTGGGTGGTGTCCACTCAAAGGTCTGGCCGAGACGAGTCCATAGACGTCTGAACCATCTCCGTGGCACTTACCGTTGGCGAGATATAGCGGGATGTCGTTCCCCCATAGACTCCCATGTTAAATGGATGTCGTCCTTGCAAAACTCCTAAGTGTTTTGTCGTTGTATGGGTAGGGGACATTGCAGAAACCACTGAGGAGCATGAATCAGGCAATTTCCTTTCCTTTGAAAAGGCGGACCGGAAGTGGCCGTGTCTCGGCCGGGGAGGGTCCGCGAGCCTCATGTTGGGTGTCCACGTGTAGGTCTGGCCGAGACGAGTCCATAGACATCTGAACCATCCCCGTGGCACGTACCGTTGGCGAGATACCGCGAGATGTCGTTCCCCCATAGACTCCCATGTTAAATGGATGTCGGCCTTGAAAAGTTCCTAAGTGTTTTGTCGTTGTATGGAAAGGGGACATCCCAGAGACCACTTAGGAGCATGAATCAGGCAATTTTATTTTCTTGTAAAACGCGGACCGGAAGTGGCCGTATCTCGGCCCAGGAAGGTCCCGCGGACCTCATGTTGGGTGTCTAAGTGAAGGTCTGGCCGAGACGAGTCCATAGATGTCTGAACCATCTCCGTGGCACGTACCGTTGGCGAGATACCGCGAGATGTCGCTCCCCCATAGACTCCCATGTTAAATGGATGTCCCCCCTTGAAAAACGACCAAGTGTTTTGGAATAACGTGTCTCCAGAACATGCATAGGAGCACGTTTCAGGCCATTTGGAGTCGAATGGTCCCTATATTGGCATGTGCCATGTGTCAGACACTTAGGGTTAGGATGAGAGGTTCCTGGTAGGGTTAGGGTTAGGGTTAGGGTTAGGGTTAGGGTTAGGGTTAGGGTTAGGGTTAGGGTTAGGGTTAGGGTTAGGGTTAGGGTTAGGGTTAGGGTTAGGTATTAGGCTGGAAAAGGGTATGTCGCGGCGACATATGCAAATAGCGTCCGCTAGGAATGTCGTAGAGAGCTGAAAGTAAGAAATGAGCATCGTTCAGACAATTTTCTATCATGGGGGGGGCACTTCAAAAGTCGGACTTCCGGTGTCCCTAGCTCGTGACCGGAAGTAGTAGACCGGAAGTGGGTGGTGTCCACTCAAAGGTCTGGCCGAGACGAGTCCATAGACGTCTGAACCATCTCCGTGGCACTTACCGTTGGCGAGATATAGCGGGATGTCGTTCCCCCATAGACTCCCATGTTAAATGGATGTCGTCCTTGCAAAACTCCTAAGTGTTTTGTCGTTGTATGGGTAGGGGACATTGCAGAAACCACTGAGGAGCATGAATCAGGCAATTTCCTTTCCTTTGAAAAGGCGGACCGGAAGTGGCCGTGTCTCGGCCGGGGAGGGTCCGCGAGCCTCATGTTGGGTGTCCACGTGTAGGTCTGGCCGAGACGAGTCCATAGACATCTGAACCATCCCCGTGGCACGTACCGTTGGCGAGATACCGCGAGATGTCGTTCCCCCATAGACTCCCATGTTAAATGGATGTCGGCCTTGAAAAGTTCCTAAGTGTTTTGTCGTTGTATGGAAAGGGGACATCCCAGAGACCACTTAGGAGCATGAATCAGGCAATTTTATTTTCTTGTAAAGGGTTAGGGTTAGGGTTAGGGTTAGGGTTAGGGTTAGGGTTAGGGTTAGGGTTAGGGTTAGGGTTAGGGTTAGGGTTAGGGTTAGGGTTAGGGTTAGGTATTAGGCTGGAAAAGGGTATGTCGCGGCGACATATGCAAATAGCGTCCGCTAGGAATGTCGTAGAGAGCTGAAAGTAAGAAATGAGCATCGTTCAGACAATTTTCTATCATGGGGGGGGCACTTCAAAAGTCGGACTTCCGGTGTCCCTAGCTCGTGACCGGAAGTAGTAGACCGGAAGTGGGTGGTGTCCACTCAAAGGTCTGGCCGAGACGAGTCCATAGACGTCTGAACCATCTCCGTGGCACTTACCGTTGGCGAGATATAGCGGGATGTCGTTCCCCCATAGACTCCCATGTTAAATGGATGTGGGTTAGGGTTAGGGTTAGGGTTAGGGTTAGGGTTAGGGTTAGGGTTAGGGTTAGGGTTAGGGTTAGGGTTAGGGTTAGGGTTAGGGTTAGGGTTAGGGTTAGGGTTAGGGTTAGGGTTAGGGTTAGGGTTAGGGTTAGGGTTAGGGTTAGGGTTAGGGTTAGGGTTAGGGTTAGGGTTAGGGTTAGGGTTAGGGTTAGGGTTAGGGTTAGGGTTAGGGTTAGGGTTAGGGTTAGGGTTAGGGTTAGGGTTAGGTATTAGGCTGGAAAAG
>NW_028155442.1:0-2000 GCF_963514095.1 Eutrigla gurnardus | reverse complement strand
GTGTGTGTGTGTGTGTGTGTGTGTGTGTGTGTGTGTGTGTGTGTGTGTGTGTGTGTGTGTGTGTGTGTGAGCGACAAAACTGCTGAAGCAGCATGTGACACAACTGTGCACACTGTCTGTCATGTTACCATGAATATTTATCACAGCCTTGACTAGTCCTTGGATTCCAGGTCCTGGCCGGGTGGCACCCCTGCTGCAGTTACCTCCCACCCTCACACTCACCGGCCAATCGCCGGGAGACAAGCCGTCACCTGGCCACTCGGAGCGGGTCACGACACTGGAGGAATCAATCAGACAGCTGGACAGAGGAATGCAGTCTGGCACACTCTGTTTCCATTTTGAGGTATTTAAAATGCAGGTGGGAGCTAAACATGAAAGAGTATTTAAAAGGGTACCTATAAGCTGAAGCAAAATACAGTTTTATTTTGAGCTGGATTTATTCTGTCCCACTCAGTTACTTTGGATCATAATGAGCCTGTTTTGGGGACAGATGTTGGCCCTAATCTTCACTCAGACTCCTGACAATCTAAAACAAAGATGCATTCACCGGTCTGGAATTTGTCCCTTTTGTTTGTGTATTTTTCTGTGTATGTTTATGTGCAAAGCGTGTGTTTGTATGCTTGTAATTTCTAGAATTTATACAGGAGAAAGCCTGGTGCGTCCTTTAACTGTGCTCGGCTCCCTGAGAACATGGACAAGAATCGATATAAGGATGTTTTACCTTGTAAGTGCTGCTCATTCTGACTTATCTGGCTGTCTGCTATTCGCCCTCCCAACTCACCTACAGCTGCGTCCTACCTGTCTAACCTCGTCTCACCGCTGTAGCACCTCATGAAATTTAATTGGTTGAGCCTGCGGTGCGTCTGCAGCTCTATTATGACCCTCACAAGCTGCTGTCCTGCTCTCCTTCTCAGACGATGCCACCAGAGTGGTGCTCCAAGGCCAGGAAGACTACATCAACGCCAGCCACATCACGGTGCGCATCGCTAATATCAACCTCTCTTCCCTGTGTGACATTTGATGTAATCCTTTGTGTGTTGTGCACATCTCAGTGTGTTTATATGTGTGCCTCGTAGGTGGTGCCGCCGGTGTCTGGTGTGTGTTTACGTTATGTTGCGGCTCAGGGTCCATTGCCACAGACCTTCAGTCACTTCTGGCAGACTGTTTGGGAGCAAACAGGCCACACAACCATCCTCATGCTAACGACTCTGACGGAGAGGGGACGGGTATACACGCGTTCCCACTTTCATATAATGTTATACTCCAATCTCACCCATGCATTAACGGGGATTACTGCAGCATCCTTACAAGATATTCCATGTTTCATTTCAGTCCGAGACTGTAATTACAAGGTTCGGCTGTGATGTTTGCTCACAAAAATAATGAAGTGGCAGAGTAATTACAGGGTTTCGTAGCGTAGAGAGTAGCTAGATAATGTGTGAGCAGGATGCCAATAAGAAAATAATTTAACGGCGGGGGACGCATCCACACAGAGACAGAGGCAGCGAGATAGCAAGGTCTTGCTGAATAAAGATGTCTCTGTCTCAGCTGTTGCTTGGTAACCAGATGCCTTTCATTAATTGAACATTTTCCTGATCTTCGTCAAGTGCCCTGAGTTTCTCTCCACTTGACGCTCACACACACACACAACACAGACACACACACACACACACACACAACACACACACACACACGTTGACATTCAGTTCACATCCTGCTCCTGGTGAATTGCTTTTGTTCCTCAGACTGCCTGGTGGAACACAAGATGCTGTTGAATATGAGTTTGATTTCATGAGAGCAGAGTGCAGCTGATGCAGCAGCAGTAGTACTTACATAGGAGTGATGACTCACGTCACATGTAATGTAATTTGTCAGTGATGTCATACCCTTGCAGGACCAAGTGCCACCAGTACTGGCCGCATCCGCCGGAAGTGAAGGACTATGGGCACATGCGGGTGAAGTGTCACTCTGAGGAGTGTAACCTGGCGTATGTGACGCGG